>NC_092859.1:26413768-26426660 GCF_032062135.1 Pyxicephalus adspersus
GGGGATCATTGTCCAAAAGATGGTAGGCATACCATGCAGTTTGTTCAAAGGATGAGAGAACTCTCTTTATCGTGTCCAAAGATAATGAAGCTATATTTGATTCCCAGACTCCCAAGAAAACCCTCAACACGTGCTTCAACCCATTCCATCTCGAAAACAAACCATAGTTTTTCCAAAAATAACATCAGTGAAGGGGGGTTTGTTATGACAAATTGTTTTTTTTTTTTTTTTTTTAACAGAGAGATTATCATAAAAGTTTCCTGCAGCCTTTGGCAAACTTTGTGCCATGAAAAAACATTTCACCAAAAATTAGCCATTTGGGTGTTAATGAAAAATAGTTTACCAAATTTTGAAGTGTATATAGCGCTACCCGTCTCCAAAAATAACTTTTTTTGGGTCAGTCCCACAACATATGGTATAAATCTGCCTCCAAGACACCACATTTTAGACATTGTGAGGAGGGGCTGAGACCCATCTGATTTTTGGGAATATAACCATTTTAAATAAATGTATTTGTCTCACATAGGAAAGCTGCAATTTGGCCCATTTTTGTAATTGCTCCTAAATTGGTCTCCAGAGGGGGAGGATTTTGGAATGGTCTGGAGGGATATTTAGGTATCATGACACCCAGATATTTCAGTTTGTGTTTGCACCAAACAAATGGGTATTGGTGGCTCCAATTGGGCTTAGTATATTTAATTAGGTATAGTCCCTTTGATTTCTCAAAATTTATTGCATAGCCCAATATGGTTACATTTTGTTGTAACAGTTCAGTTACTGCCGGCAAACTCTTTTTCGGTTTACTAATATACAGAAGCAGGTCATCGGCAAAGGCCGGTATTTTAACCACTTTATCTTAATCTGGATGTCTTCAAAACTCTTTAAAGACTTTAGAAGGTGCAGTAGAGGGTCCAGTGCAACATTGAATAAAATGGGGGATAACAGACATCCCTGGCAGCTCCCTCTAAACAAAGACACCGGGGCCGATAAATTGGAAAGTTTTGTTTCCGGAGAGTTATAGATATATTTTATATATGATGTGAAGACTTGACCAAATTCACGCTGTGCCGGAATTGCATACAGTAAAGGCCTTCTATGTTTAGGACATTTTATCATATTTATCTCCTTTTCAGCAGGTACATAAAAAACCACAATTTTTTTTTTCTTTTATTTTGGACAAGATTAGGACCCCTGTTAGTTTTTATGGGTCTTCCTCACTAGATTTTCATTGGGAAAGGCCATTCTTTTTGGTTTCAAGTTTTTATAAAGGTTTTACAAAAAAAATTACATTCCAAATTTTTAACACACAGTTTTCAAGGCAGTGCTTAAAAATGTACAAACAATGTGAATAGTAGAACGGTCAGCCAAGGCTAATGTCCATGCTTTTTGAAATATAAGACACATAAGGCCAACCATGCAAATAGTGTGTAGGCTCCTGGGTTATAATTGCCCTTGCATACTGCATATTTTCCTTGGGGACTGATCATTGTCCATGGGGAGAGCCATAGCCCTATTGTCAAACTCTGGCCAGTGTATAGTGTCAAACTCTGGCCCGGGGGCCAAATCTGGCCCCCAACGTCCTTTTTTTTGGCCCCCAAAAGAACCCTAAATATGAACTTCAGCTGGCCCGCCTCTGCATTGAAATAATGCCGTTACTACCTGGCATCACTTGTGTCCATAGACCAGCGGGCTCTCTGCCGATGCGTGGCCCTGCATTGGACTGTTTTATAGACACAAATAATGCCAGGAATTTTAGTAGCACCGCTATTTCAATGAAGAGGGAGTTTCAGCGACAAGCCACTCAATAAGATTTAGCCCCGCATTGGCCACATCTGCCATTTCCAGCACTCCCCCTCAGCTGTACTATTCCTTGCTACTCCAATGCATGGATTTGAATGGTTGGATTTTCATAGAAGAATATTGTTATTATTATTGTTAGCCTGTGCAAAAAGGTTACCATTGATATTTACCTCTACAAATAGAGAAAGAGGCATATAATTTTTCCTTAAATAAAATTTTTTTTTATGCCTCTTTCTCTATTATAAGCTTGTTGCAGATTGAATGAAAAGCAAAACCTCTTTGTTTCTTTATAAAAAGGGTTTATTTTCAATGAGAAGGAAACATTTCCTAATTTTTTCAATAAATTTCAAGGTTGGCCTGCGACTTTGTCTAATTTTCAATTTTGGCCCTCTGTGTATTTGAGTTTGACACCCCTGCTTTAGAGGGTATACCGTAGTGGAGGAAAGGCCATTCCTTTTATCAATCAAGTTCCAGGAAAGCAGCAGGCAGGCATAGCTCTGTATTTTATCAAGCAGTACAAGGGTAGCATTGCCACTGATCTCCTGAAATCTGTTTTAAATCATATGGTCCAAGGCTTTAAAATGATCAATATGCCCCAATCTATTGATTGATAGGAAATATTCATTTGCTGATCATACACCCAAAAGTGTATAGCCAGCATTAGACAGCTGTCTCCTGAACAGGTGTACCTAGGATCAGTGCCTTGATGCTGCTAATCACAGGTAGGCATGCCAATTGCCTCATACAAATATTCCCCAGCCATCATTATGAAGGCAACATTATATGAGCAGGCTCCCTGCTCCTAAACCAAGCTATAGGAGCATATCCTCTGCTCCCCAGCATTTGCTGCTCAGATTCCCTTCTTCTAACCAAACAGGTTTCCTAACACATATTCAAGGATTCCATCAATTTGGTGACCTAAATCCAAGCAAACATTGGAGCTTACCCTTTCACCCTATACCTGCACAAGTTCTGCACTACATAATCCGAAACGCATCAGGAATCACTGCTTATTCACTTCACTACACTAACAAATTAACTAAGCATTAACCTACCACATTTGGAATTCTGAATAATTTTGCCCTAACTTGAGGGCAATGCAATGTAGTTGGTATTTGTTCTTTTATGCACTATATGAAGCATTTGTTTAGCACCTGTTTGTATTGTTAAACCTGTCATGTTAAATAAAATACCTACACAAACACCAACACAACCCCTATTTCTGTTCTCCGAACCCTATGGCCATGAATTCTTTTATTCCAAAATTCTTCCAATATTGTTTTGGAAGAGTTTGTTTTCAGGTGTACTTTAATTCCTCTGGACGGTGCAATGAGGCGCCAAGTAGTCAAGAAGCTGCAGGAATGCAGTGCTGTTAGTTCCAAGCTGACATGGAAAAGGAGAATAGACAGGATATTCCGTGATTGTTGGAAAACACAGCCCTGCACGAGGTCTCAGCAGTAATAACTGAAAATACAGCCCTGAAGCTATAAACACAACAAGATATTGTATCTGCCTTGTGCACAGTGTGAGCTCCACCTACAATGTGCAATAATTGCTGTACATTCCACATCTGGGTCCAGGATTCTTCCAATAACCTCACGGCTGACCCTTCAATCCATCACCATCACTGCATCATCCTTCTGTAAACACACAACTAGAAGACTGGACATTGGGATTGTGCATATAGGAAAAACATCATTTTTGTAACTGTGATTAGAGTTGCAGAGACAAGAAATGAGAACTTATATGGAATAGGAAGTGACTATTGACTAGCAATGAAACGTCAGAATAGGTGCAGACCTTTGCCATGCAAAAAAAAAAAGGAAATATGTATTTTGTCTTATGTTAGCAAACAATGCGGTAACTCGCATTTTCCAGCACACATCAATACATTTTTCTGTGCTGCACTAAACATAGGGCAACATTCAAAAGAATTAGTGCTGCAATGTACTGCCTTTTGTATGGTAATATTTATTACTGCAAGGCTATGGTGTGAATTGGGGCTGACAGAAAATTTGACTGTCCCAGGTTCATCCGAAAAAAACAATAATTTTGCTCAGATGATAGCTAAACAAAGATGAATATGTTGTTCTGTGGATGAAGGCATAGTCAGGTAGTGTTGATCTCTAAAAGATCTTATACATAACTGAAAGGGTTACACTTAGACAGGGGTAGAAATGAATGAAAAAAAATATCTGATGGCAAGTTGAATTTAAAGCCGAACTCCTGGCTGATATAATAGACACAAAATATTATTATTATTATTATTATTAAACAGTAAATGCAAAACGCCAACATATTATGCAGCGCTGTACATTAAATAGCTGCTGCTAATGACAGACGGATACAGACAGTGACACAGGAGAAGGAAAGGACCCTGCCCCAAAGAGCTTACAATCTAAGTGGTGGGGGAAGCAACACACAATAGGAGGGGGGGTGAATAAATGCAGCCCTGTAATTATTATTGCATCATTTAATGTACTGTTTTTAAAATGCAAGCAGTGTATGTTCCAGAATTTGCAGTCCCGGTACAGCAGAACTCAAATAGGGAAGCAGAAGCACACAAGGAGCCAATCAGGTGTGCTGCAGTGCTGTGAGCATGTTTATATGAATAGATAGTATATTGACATAGAGATGAGCTTATTAATGCAACGCTTTTTCTTTCACTTGTCAATGAAAGTCTAGGGCAGATCTAAAACAGTCTGGGCTGCGAAGAATTAGGTTATATGCTGCAGGCCATCACAGTGAAATCAGAAATTAAGTAATGCAGGGGGAATCTCTGGAGTGAAGGTGAATTTTGCAGATGGTTTATAATTAGTATATTATAATGAGCTTTTCATTTTTTCCATTTTCCCTTGTTCCTTTGTCCCTTGTTTCTGCAAACAACTAGTCACATTGGACGACAGGTACATGTCAGGTCAGTGGGACCTCTTATGGAGTCACACCCATGGTAATGACTTACATTTCTCTGCCGTCTGCTGAATGAACGCATGATCTCCATTCCCCAGCACATGCCAAATGACTCCACAACCTGTTCTAAGTATGCACAGTCAGCAAAATGAACATGAAGGCCCACAGGCGTCATGTCCACAGCATCCCGGCGGTTCTCCTCGTCTCCCGACTCCTCACACAGACTCATTTTTCAGTTTGTTCTGGATCACGACTTGTTTAGACTTGAAAAACAAAATAAGGAGTTTTCACTTAAATTGCTCCAACTGGTAAATTAGGCTTTTTAAGCCGAAACAGCCCAACAGCTTGCACAGCGAAGCCTGAGTGTCATTCAGAATGTCAGGAAGGGTGTCAGGCTTGGTGTTAGGCTAAGGATCATTCTGAGTGTCATTCTAAATGTCAGACTGGGTGTCAAGCAGTAAGTTCATTCTTTTTTCTTTTAAGGAACCATCCCTGAGCACTGAATTAGCATTATTTCCTATATCATGGGACTTTGTGTCAGACACAATGCTGTTAGGGTTGGGTGTCTCATAGACATACATTGTGTTTGTTCAGTCTGTCACATTGTGTGGGCTCCAGGCTTTTTAACTATACAGTTTATCTTTCCATCAATGCGTAGGATGAAAGACAAACAAGCCAGCAAGGTTTAGAAGGCATGAAACCTCTTTATTTTCACTTTCAGAGGCAGGAGACATGGAATTTGGATGTTTTCGCATTTGGTAGATCAATCCACCCACAGAAAGTCTTACATTTTAGGAAAAATCTGTCTTTTTACAGCTCTGAAACAGTCCATCTGGGAGATTTACACACCAATTATTGTGCTACATTCTCCATGGTATAAAATATATCACAGAAAACAATCATAAAAGTGTAAACCTCTGCAGGCTGATTCTGATTCAAACTAGAAACTGATGCCACGAGAGTCAGACTTGTTCAGCTCAGCAAAGCTGAATTAAAAATGAACCATTTCATATCAATAACCAAAATATCAGTTAAAAATTTCAATTTTTAAAATTAACCAATCGCTATTTGGGTCCATTCCTACTATGCTTTGCATTAACGCACATTCATGATTCATTGAACATGGGTTTAGTTGGGAGTCCATGCAAAATAAATGCCACCTCAATGCTTCACGCCCTGGTTCATGTGTTGGCATGTAATGACATCTCATGTCTTTGGACAGCTTTAGAAATGGCAGTGAAATAAATGCATCTATTTTAGCTTTTACTTTCACTGCAAAAAATATTGAGCCTGATTTATGAAAGCTCTCCAAGACTTTCCAAGGTTGCTGGTAGTCAAAGTATCCAAGCATACTTTCATCGGTTAAGCAGGGTTATCCAGCAAACCTGGAATGGATTTCTTCAAAGTCATTTGCTAGTAAATGTCCTGAATCCTGGACCAGATCTCTTCCAAGTTTGCTGAAAGTGAAAGTGTATCCTCTCCAGCCTTGGAGATCTTTAATAAATCAGGCCCAATATCTGCAGTACCATGCATTGTGCTGTGATGCATCACGGGTCCACTGACCGTATGCATTGGTGTGCCATTCAGAATAAAAGGCACCACCGCACATCAAGCTTTACTGTGTGGTGTAGCTCTAGGCCTTAAACATACCATTTTCACCGTGTTACCCTACACATCAGCCCCTTTTTGTAGGTCTGTTGAAGTGAACACATTGCTCGTATTTTGCTTTGTGTGATTGGGTTTTTTTCTTGTTCATGTGTAATAACCAACACAGCCTTTGGCACATTCTGGTCCATCTTTTAGCAATGAAATGCTCCAGGCTTAGTACATAAATCAGATTTCATGTGACACATTATGATCAAACCTTGTCACATTTAAAACTGAATAAAACAGACTGCGACTAACACACCCAAAAAACTGTCACAATGGCGGCTGTCCAATGGATGACACATCGCTGTGACTCAGATTCATCTCAGACAGCGCTTATCACACAGGTACAATCGTCTCGTTTCATTAACTGTATGATGAAAGAGACCCGGGTCTCATTTAAATTTTATTTCATTATGAGTCAGTTTTGACTACCTGAACAACACAGTAATGTCACGGTGTCAGTTCCAGAAAGTTTTTCCATTTATATATCAATACACAATAATAATACACAAATCAATATTTGGTGGGACCACAGCATGAATTCTTCTGGGTACAGACACACTCAATGATGTTGAGATCAGGGCTCTTTGTGGGGAAATACCATGAGCTCCAGGACTCCTTCTTTAATCTGAAGATAGTTTATAATGACATTGGCTTTATGTTTGGGGTCATTGTCCTGCTGCAGAATACATTTGGCGCCAATCATATGCCTCCCTGATGCTTTTGTATGATAATTAAGTATCTGCTTGTATTACTCAGCATTGAGAACAGAATTATTCCTGAACAAATCCGCAACCCTGTCTTC
Organism: Pyxicephalus adspersus; assembly: GCF_032062135.1. Lineage (NCBI taxonomy): Eukaryota > Metazoa > Chordata > Amphibia > Anura > Pyxicephalidae > Pyxicephalus > Pyxicephalus adspersus. Next base: position 26,420,934 of record NC_092859.1, read on the forward strand.
AGAAATTTAGATCCAAACCTCTATCATGTTTCACATTTGCCTTCAGACATTCATTATTGTACTACTTTCCAGCCTTTTCAGCGAACAAACTGCCTTCCACTACAGCCAAATATTTCAAACATGATGCATCAGTCCAGAGTACCTGCTGCCATTTTCATGCAAGTGTTTTATACATATTTGAGTTCCTTGGCCTAGTTTCATTATCAGAGATACAATTCTTTCATGAATACCTTTTCTGGTCAGACTTCTCTGGGCAGGAGATGGGTATGCCCAGTTCTGAGCTGATGGCTCTGTTGGACATCTACTGATTTGGAAGGGAAGTAAACATGATGTGTCTTTCATGTCTGGTCTTCAATGTTGTGTGTTTGTGCTTCTTCAAAAGAGCTTGAACAGCACATCTTGTTTGAAACTTTTGCCTGGAAGACCCCTTGCTGATGTAGTATATCTATCTTGTGTCTTGTTGTGCTCATTCTTGTCATGATATATAACCTGTGACATGAAATTGTCTTCTACAACCTCACCTTGGTAGCAGAGTTTGGATGTTTCTCACCCAGCGTTAAGCCTCCTACACAGCTGTTTTATTAATGACTGAGTTACAACCTACATACGAAAATGATGACCATTACCACCTCCTTGATATAATTGCGCCTGGGTCGGGTAGAAAAACCTGGAAGAAAAGGGAAAGATGGCACACCTACTGGAATGACGCGAGACCCGATGGAAGACACCTTTAGAACCGATCGATTGTGCTGCAGGATTGAGGGTAAGTGGATTTTTTTGTTTTGGGCATTTTTCAGTTTACTTCCTTTTTAACCCCCCTAGCTGTATTCCCGAGTGTGACTTAGGGGTGGATTTACTATGCAGAAAGCAGTAATCCTGAGTCACACTCCGGGTCTGTAAAAACATTTAAAAAAAAACACCTACCTTGTTCTGTTCTCCCGGCATCCTGCTGGTCTCTGCAGGTCCTCGGGACACGTCTTCTTCCTCCGATCCCCAGCCGGCGGCTGCACAGACAATCTCTGGGGTTTCCCGGTGACGTCGGTGCATGCGTTGGTGCATGCGGGAGGAGCGGCTGGAAATTAAGATAATTTTGTATTGAATTCAATACAAAATAGCTGTATTGAGTACAATACAAATAAATCTTTATATAATATATATATAATTATATTACATGTACACTATTTTTTATTTTTTTCTTTACCAGATTTTTCTGTGTTTTTTTTTTAAAAGTTTATTATTAAATTTAATAATGAACATATTTCGGTGAGTTATGCCTAAGAATTATAGGCCTACAATGTAAAATAAATTTCCATGCAAAAATATGTAACGCTTTTTGCGTGGAAATACAGAGAGAATTAGAACGCTGAGGGGATTAATCATACACCCCACTAGAATCCGAAAATACCCCTAACTTTGTGCAAGTTTGAGAGCTGATGCTGGACTAAAGGCAAAGGGTAGTCATACCAAGTATTGATTTGATTCAAATTTTTCTTCTGTTAGCTCACTTACGGAATTATTCTGTTCGGAAAGGAATTCCTCTTTAGCATTTCAGTGGGTTAGATAGTTTAGGATCAGAAAGGATCTGTGTATAAAATATTTGATAGTGCCACAAAAAAACAAAGCCAGGACCAATATGTGATTATAGCTCTTGTCTACAACTTCCTAATCCTTCCTTGGTGTCCCAAAGCGCAATACATGATATTTGACCTGAAGCAGTGACTTTGTTTTACACTTTCAACCATAAATTTTTTTTGCAGGTTCAAAGAGCCAGTTCGGTCATAAATCAGCCTTAAAATGTAGCCCTGTCTTAAGCTACGTACACACGTCCAATGGTTCTCGCCCGGGTAATCAGCTCAGGGCTGATAACGGACGAAAATCTGGTGTGTGTACAGCGCCCGTGGTCCATCATCTGAATGACCGTCCTGGCGGATCCACGGACGATGGAGGACGAACGCTCCTAATGCAAGGGAAGGGGGGGAGCACGCAGCAGGGTGCTGCTTCCTTTTTTCTCACCCCCCCGTGCATAGAGCAGAACGGTGCTGTATGTACAGTACTGGTTCATGCATAGTCGTTGGAAAGAATCGTGAGAGATCGTTTCCAACAACAATAATTGCACGTGTGTATGCAGCTTTAGGCTCTTAGAAAGTTTGAGAACTTCTTTAGCTTTACATTGCACTCCCCACCCCAATCTCAATAGAAAAATATGCAAAGACATTGCACTTGCAACAGCAAATAACTTAACACCCAAAAACAAATTTTCTGTCAGTAAAGAATCTAAAAAATGTCCCTAGTATTATTCTTTAATTCCTGTGTGCACAATGATACCTGTACACATGAATACCCTAAGCATGCATTAATTGTTTGTCTTTCTGCCTAAACACTGATTTATAAAAAGAATTTTAAAAGTTGTTTCCTAATCATCTAAAGATAAAAAATAAAAATAAATACAAATTATAAAAATATTATCCTTAAGGTTTAAATAAAAAAAATCATAATTAATTTCCAAGTTATTTGTTCCCCAATATAATTTGCCAAAATATTAAAAGTCTATTTAAAAATATAAAGATTCCTTGATCCCTAACCCAACATGATTTATAAACCAAATAGACCACTCAGAGTTAAATTTTTTCAGCCTAGAAATACAGTCATTCTCCTAATAATTATTATTACATAGAGATTTTATACGCTCGTTAAATTTCATTATTTTAAATGCTATAATTTAATGGATGCCATGATACTGCAATAAAAATAAGTCATAACTTGAACAGTGGGAACGCATTAGTGTCTACGCTACCCTATATGTCAGCTAGATCAACCTGTAATGTGATGATTGCATTAGAGTTGAATATGAAGAGGATCTTCATTAAAAATAAAAGCAGCTATGAATATTGTACAAATTTATTATCTTATCCATATTGTCACCTAACATCCGGGATTTAGAAAACATCCGGTGAATTAATAATGACAACTAAAACAATGAAACTGCGTAAAGACAGAAAGCCCTCTCATTTTTATATTTGGAGCTTTACATGTTTCAGCATGATCCATAGCTTGGCTGAGTAGGACTTTCCTTGCAGAATTGCAGCCTCTTGCTACTGTAAATCCATACTCCTGAAGACATATGAAATGCTTCCTGTGGAAAACAATAGTCTGTTGCAGGCAGAAAGAAGCATTTCCTCAGTCTTCCCTATTCCCCAGTGATCAGATTGCAACACTGAAACTGAAGAAGTGTTACAGTGACACACTATCATGCATGGACTCTTAAGAATATTCATTACTGGATCCACATTAAACAACAGCTAATTAAACTGCTCCTACATTTATGGTTCATAAAGTACAAAAAGTAAGGGAAATTCTCCCCAGTCGGGTCTCATACATTAATACCAGACTATTTCTAACTTGAGTTAAAAATTAAAAATTTGGCTTTAAACGTACATTTTAAAAATACTGAATGTTATGCAAAGCAAGCTGGTTTTATCATACATTGTTATATTATGGCATTGTTTAGAAAGTTCTAAAATAAACCTGGTACGAGCAGTTATGAACACCTAATTCCAGGAAGGAGAAGAATGTATCTCATGGGTTTATTTCTGTCTGTGGCCACATTGGGTAAATGTTTCCGTGCCTCTTGTCGCTGTGATACCTGAACAAGAAATATCAGGACAGGACATTGACAGCAATTATACCATCGGAGGTCCAACATTCCCACTGGTTCCGGTCTTGGTTCGGCAGAAATGGAAGGAACTGGTTCGGCAGAAATGGAAGGAACATTCCCCAGCAGGGACTTGCATTAAATACAGGACAGGATCTATCCAATATAAAATACCCTGTTACTGCTCCCAGGGTGCCTAGTGGATGCCAGTAGGTGCCTGAGAAATGTAACTTGCACATTTATTTACCACTAATGTGAACTGGACAGTGGTGAGTTTAGATCAATGCCTCATCATAAGATCCATGCAAAAAGACTCATGCGTCTCAAATTCATCCACACATATATTTCAGTAACTTGGACAATTTGGCCTTAAAAAACAGTCAGATCAGTTCAATGGATCACACTCTTCCTATACTGCCTCAAAATATTTAACTTTCCATCCGATTGATTAGTGTATGATTATTTCCCTGTGTTATATAATATTCATCTGTGGCTCTAAACATCTTAGCCGAAGCAAGGACCAAATCAGAAAGTTTCTATTTTAATGTAAACTACCCTAACCTGCTTTTCTTGATTTGTTCCCAAAGAATGGGCTTTTATTTTTGGAATTATGAATATTTATTGGACCCGCCAATCTCTGCTGATGGTAATTTTAGAGGGTTGTGCCTAGCATTTGGTAAATATATGGTGTGTGTTCCAGAGGTGTTCCTGATATCCATGTGTGAGGGATCTTGGTGAACGAATCCCTGGAGAACTTAGTGTTGACTGAAGGACTTTGTGCTGCTTCTCTGTAGGATAAGTTATTATCAAGTGTTGTACTGGGAGTAAGGACACCTACCTGCCTGGAGTGCATGACTGTGAGTTTACCTGATCCTTCTCCTCTGTTCTTAGAAACATTGAGGGTATGTACTGCTTCTGTCTGCAAAGACAAAGATTGTTATTTGCAATTTAAAGCTTGTTGAATCAGCAAGGGATTTGGATTTTTTACCAGTGGGTACCATTTCTTCAAACTTTTGTTTTTCTTTCATTTTATTACAAAATTATAAAAACCCCTGGCTGATATTTTTTGCTATGACAGAGAGATTGGATAGATTACTATATATATATATTTATTGCAGACACCACAGGAAGTAAAAGGAATACTCTCCAAAATCTCTCCTCTTGTCACTGTACAAGTATTCCCATAGTACCTTACTCCTGTTTTGGTTAACATTTTTTGACATGGCTCACCAGAACAGAGAGGCTGAATCTCCTTAGGAGGGACATATATAATAATGAAAACCGCTCTCTGGTAGATTGTAGGCAGTTGATGCATGCTTTAAAATTCAGCCTGCATTTTCCATGCTTCTACGAATGGATACACATGGGCAATAATTGTCATCGTTCTTTCAAGATCCTTTCCAACAACAAAAGACTGTACCATGCATGAACGAGCACTGTACATACAGCACCGTTATGCTCCATGGAAAGGGAAGGGGGAGGGCGACGACGGAGCCGTACCCCACTGCGCTCTCTCGTCCTCACCCTCATTAGACTCATTCATCCTCTGCCGTCCAAGAATCCGCCAGGATGGACGACGAGCGATGTACACGCACGATTCTCATCCAATATCAGCACTGAGGTGATTATCAGACGAGAAACATTTGATGTGTGAACATAGCCAAAGATCTTCCTGAGTTGCTTGCAGATGCTTTGAGCTGCTTCTTTTCCCTCCTAGGATTTGTATAGTTCCCATACAATCATAGGAGGGAAAAGAAGCAGATAACAGAAGATAGGAGATAACCAGCTCAAATAAGGACAAATTTAACAAAAAAAAAATCTTTTTGTTTTCTCATTTATTTATCATGTATGAGATTCCATTGTCTGAGTGTTTCTATATGGAATTCCAATTCTCTTTTTTATTCATACTAACAATACAACTTGTATACTTTCGATTGATATTTACCATCACATCCACTTTATATAAAGGTGCGTACACACTTCCAATTTTTATCGTTCCAAGCGAACGACGAACGATCGATTGGGCAAAAAATCGTTCGTAAAAAAGTAACCAACGACGCCGACGAACGAGGAAA
>NC_092859.1:26426915-26436573 GCF_032062135.1 Pyxicephalus adspersus
TAGCTTAAGGTATTAAGTGAGTTCATTGCTAAATCCTTCATTAAGTATAAAGCTCATTCACACACGAGATAATTGGCATTCAAAACAAATGATTTCAACATATCCTTAGATAATCGCTTAATAAAACGCCCAACAACATCAAACAATAATAATTCATGATGATTCTCCTATGCAATGAATTTTTTCTGGCAATTATCAGACATTTCCTATCTAAGGTGTATGGAGCTTTCGTTTATATTTTAATTGTGAATTTGGCAGCTGACACCCTGTGAATGTTTTTCCTATCCACCTTGTTATGTAATATTTATGTGGTGTGATAAGTGATAAAGTATTGTCAGCAGTGACCATGTTGAAAATTTGATCCCCAAATGACAAATAATATTCTATACCTGGAGTAGCAAGGCTTCCTAAGATCTGCTCCTGGTTGTGTTCAATAGGGATGAGTGAGCGAGTTTTTATAATTTTATTTTTATTCAGTGAACAGTCATAGATACTGGCATAAAACATTAAAACATACAAATCACCAACTGTGTTATCATCTTCCGAGTGGGCGAGTTTTTAAAACTCGATTTTGCGGCAAATTTGGCCGTTCTTGCTTACCAAATTTTAAGTGAGATTTTAAGTGGGAACGGCCTATGTAAATTTGTCGATCGAGGTCGATTTTTTTTTTTTAATTTTTTTTTTTTTTTTTAAGTGTGCAATTCGCAGCACTAGAGGTTAATTAACCTCTATTGCCAGGGATAACACACATCTTCTTTATTTAACCTCTAGTGCCCAGGGGATCACAAACAGGAGGATTCCCTGCGAATCCTCCTGTTAAAATTTCCTAGATCCTCCGATGGTTTTGCAAAATCGATTCGCCGAAATTTCGCGAAACCATCTGAAGTTTGAGGAAATTTTCGCGAGAATGCCGGACTCATTCCTAGTGTTCAATATGCTACTCTATGGGGTGAATGTTGCCAATCTGCAGATCCTCATGTACATAAAACATTCGTCATAATGTCTTTCCATGCCACTGTTCAAGGACTGTACTGACTGGTGCCCTATTCTCATCATTTGCTGAATGTATTTCCTAAGGAATTTGTTTGGGTTTTCTAGATATACTCAAACACAAATAAATGTGCTCTAAATGTATTAATACATTATCCTCTCCTACTGTGTCACTGTCTGTATCGGTCATTTGCAACCCCCATTTAATGTACAGCGTTGCATTATATGTTGGTGCTATAATAATTCTGTTTATTAATAATAATAATTCAGTGTAATTTGTTAATGCAAGCAGTATAAGTACCTAAATCTGGCATGGTATTGGAAGCTTGCTGTACTTATATAGTACAGATCAGAATAGGAAAAAGGGAAAGCAGCTCATGGAGCCAATCATTTGTGCTCTGAACAAGGAACATTACAGAAGAAGCAGAGTGACAGAAATATGAATTTATCAGGCTACCACTTCTCATTTACTGTCCATTTGTAGGCTGGGGTAAGGACAAGATCTGCATGTGCTACTGAGAAACCAGGTCTCCTACTATTCCTGGGCTGTGTTATGTGGCTGAGTTAATTGAATTACAGAAAAAGAAATCTTTAGAGAGGTAAAATGTCTTTATATTATCAATGTGTAATATATATACTGCTTCTCCTGTACAAGCATGAAAGAAAAAACCTAATGCAGCCACCACATCTAAATCCAGGTTGCATCATATCTAGTTTTTATTAGATAGCCTTCAAGGTCTCTCTTAGCAGTTGATAATTATGGGTTATATAAATAGTGATAGTGACATAACAATCGAATTCAGTGGAAATCTGTTTCATAATCCTGGTAATGACACACGAGGCAATTATTTACCACCCTCTTTTACAAGCTACTGTTAATTCTCTGAATAGTGATGTCTAATATAATTTGCATGGAACTCTTGTTCATCACCTTGATGATTCAATGGACAATTGTATCTCTTCTGTGCTGTGCATTGTCTTATAGTCCCACCATTGTGATTGATAACACAGCCGCCTTTGTCATCATTCCTTGGGTGTGTTGTTTTCAGGTTGTTTAGATTTAATTTTCAAATTTCAATCTGACAAATTTATATCTGTGATACGTCACATGGAGAACATTGTCTGTTGTAAGCCTGGAGCCAAGAATGGCTTGAAAATATTTGATCTAGAATAAACGTGGAGCTGTAAAATGTATATGCATTGCTCGTGGCAAAAATAAGTCTACAACCAGTAAAAAAGACTAAAAATACGAGAACAATTCAAATCTAAACTGGCTACAAAAACAACAACCAATTCAGTGTGGGAAAAAAGATTTGGGGTCGCTATCACTATCACTAGATTTTTTTTTAAGCTGGGTAGGAAGAAATTGTAGTTGGCCGGCAGCCTCTGTATTGTGACCCAACTCTTCAGTAACCACCCAAAAACAGCCAGGTGGTTGCTAAAAAGTGCCGGGTGGTGCACCCACCTAAAAGGGTCTGGGGGGAACACTGCTTACCATCAAATAACCTCACCATACTTTATATGTCATATATGTTAAAGGCCCATTATACACATATGTAGTTAAAAGAATGCAATTTGCTGTGGTTCCGCACGCAGAAACCGACTTGAACTGCATGGAAACGACTACTAACTGTATGGAAAGCCAATAAATGGAGAATTTACCATTCTGTATCTGTGGATTTAGGAGATGTGGTACATTTAGGACCCAGAAAAATATATATGGATAAATGGATGGATAAGTTATTTATAATGTAATCCAAACCTAATTCCAAATCACAAGCTTGGTAAAGCACTGTATTTCAAAATGCAAACCCTTTTTTTGTAGTTCTGGATAGCGTTGGGAATAACCTCTATCAGGACTGTATCTTCCTTTTGTAAGATCTTAAGCTCTTCCATTTGTAGATTGTAAGCTCTTTGGGGCAGGGTCCTCTCCTCCTGTGTCACTGTCTGTATTCGTCTGTCATTGCAACCCCCATTTAATGTACAGCGCTGCGTAATATGTTGGCGTTATATAAATCCTGTTTAATAATCATAATAATATTAATAATAATACCTAGACCCAGAAAAAAGTTTTTTTAAATACATTTTAAAGAGACCCTGCCACTAACTATATTTTGCAGGTAAAACCACATAAAAATCAAGTTTTTTAAATGCATACGTACTTCTCAAGCCTTAAGATTTGGTGATTATGGCATGACCTCACTGGTCAGTCTGTTATTCCATAGACAATTTTCACTTATTAGGAAATTTGAATTCTTCAGAAAGAGTCAGTTCCCTAGAACAGCCTCCCTAACTTTGAATGTCATAACCCTCTGCTCTGGGAATGTCTAATTACTATCTCTGCTGGCCCAGCTCCTCCTCTCTTCACATTCCTACACATTCCTGTATCAGCTGGGGGAGGAGGGAAGGGGAATATTATAAAGCAGCCATTCCCAACAAGGACTTCTATATCACTTGCTGTTTAATCAATTTAAAGACGCTGCACACTTCTGGGGCCAATAAAAATTGTAGCGCCAACTAGATGACTGTAATAATGTTTTTGGGTATCTTTAAAGGTATTATTTTAGTCATCGCTGTAAGGGGGCATTCTTTCTACTGACCACCAATTTAGGAGGCTATTTTGACCCCTAGTAAATTGGTTGTGGCAGAGGTTCCTCATACCCTGAAAATTATTTTTAGGGTTCCTCAAAGGTTGAGAAAGGCTGCAAAAGAGTTTTACTTGAGGGATGGTACTGAATCTGCTGAGGCTGTTGTCATTACATACAAGATGGCGACACCCTGTCCATTCTTTGGATGGCCACACTCAGTATATGTATACAAGTAAATATCATCTTTATATTAGGTTTAATGCACTTTTGGTCTGCCAGTGAGGTAGCTTTATACAGTATAAGATATTTTTGATATTTTATGTCCGTGGGTATTTGTATTTATGTGAGTATGTTGGTGATAGTAGATTGTGAGCTTGTCTGGCCCCAGGATTGATCATAAGGGTTCAGAATTCCCTGTACAGCGTTTCAGAATATGTTGGGGCTATGTCGATACAACAATTCTATAGACTGTCTGTACAGGCTCTGCTTCCTGTTCTCAAGATTTGGCACATTGGTATCATTGCTTTGACAGGGTTTTTTCTTGTGGCAATAAACATTAATAAAGCACAACTAAGCAGGCAATCATTTGTAAGTTTAGACAGGAGTTGTAAATTTTCATACATGAGTGATTTGTTTCTAATTTAAAACTCATGTTCTGACGGACTTCACTGACAACTAAATTCATAATTTTAAATCCCGCAGATCATTATTTTAATGTTTTTTTTTTAAAGATAAATACATTTGTAAAATAATGATCTTCCTAATGGTGCCTGACGAGGACTGTGGAGGCTCTGATTCATTGATCAGCTCTTGGTTAAGTGAAGTATTACTATTGATACTTTTATCATTAGTTGTTTTTTATTATTAAAGAAATTGAAAATATTTGACCAAACAAGAAATGATAGGTAAATATAACAGTTAAAGAAAATACACAGTTAAGGTCATACCTACCTAAAAGAGCATCTTAGAAATAAATAAAATGAAACAATCGGATGAGATTCGTTATTCGCGGAGTGGGGTGACTGTTTTCTGTTGCCCACTGGTTGGCGACCACTGCTCTGGGCCAAAACCTGACAGAGTCTGTGAGAAGTTATTCTTGATGGATGTATCTTTTAATGGAAATTTAGTAATTTAGTACATGGACCTATCAATAATGTCCAGTCTTTCTATAAATGAGAGGAGTACATGTCAAGGATACTGCTTACCTTATTATTTTAGGAAACAAAATATATATTTTTTGGTAAAAAAAAAAAAAAAAAAAAGGTGCTGCTTCTAAACTTATGTTATCTAAAGTTTAGGCAAAGACCACATGAGATTCATTACTCAAAGATACAACACATGGATAAGTATTTTTATTTTAGCCATGTGGTTATTATTCTTTAATCTCATTGGAAATTGTTTTTTAATTCTATTAGCTATTTTTAATGATTAGTGTTTAAAATGTTAGCTGTGATGGCCACATATATGCCCTAGGTTTTTACTCAAGTCAATGCAGTATCTTGTATTCCCATGTACAAATACCTTATATTCAGAACAGCTTATATTTGAGCATAAATAGTATTTTTATCCTGGTGCGTAAGCTTAACACATAAGGCCCGTGGTCTGAAAGAGTTTAGTAGCCTTGCAATAAGGTAAAAATATTTAGAAGGTAATGATTATGCAAGGATACTCCTTGTACTTGAAAATAAGGTTTTGAAATTGTGAGCAATTGTGAGCAAATATTATAAAATTATGATTAAATAAACTGTAGTATATGGCCAAATGTTTTGCAGACATTTGACCATCCCACCTATTGAGATTGTTGGATATCTCATTTCAAAACAATGGGCATCAATACAAAGTTCACCCCCCATCTCTCCCACTCTGTGCCCATGACAGCCTCCGCTCTTCTTGGAAGGCTTTCCGCAAGATCAAGGAAGTATGTCTGTGGGAATCTGTGCCCATTCAGCCGAAACAACATTTGTGAAGTTATGAGAATTATGGTGAGGTTATATGTTGAGGTTAGATGAGAAGACTGGGTCAGTATTCCAACCCACCCAAAGGGTTCAGGTCAGGGCTCCTGTATTGGCCATTTTTGTCCAGAAAAGGGCATTCACCAAACCCCCACAAGGGTGAAAGGGCACAATTGTCTGAAATGTTGTCTAGAAACAGCTGAACTCAGGTATTTGGGGGATCCTAAGTACCCCTGGTCATATAATGTGCATTACCTTTAGGGTGTTTTATAATCTTGAATTTTTTTCTTTCTTTTATGTGTTTTGTTTCATATCGACAGTAGTTTATACAACATCTTGAAAGCATCAGCTAACCCATTCAACTACATCAATCACCACTCATTCCTCCCATTTGTTTCATGATTTAAATGTCAGCTTGGCTTTTAAGTGGCCTTATGACAATTTATGTCTATTGTTTGTTCTTCAGAAAATCTAATCTCTCAGTGATGACAAAATAGGTCTGTATTGAGTTAGCACAGGAGAAAGTACAGAAGTTTTCTTAAAAGATATATTGCAATAACCTGTTCTTCACTAAACAATGTCAAAGCCAATATTGTTGGAGGGATTAAACCCAATCTTCCAGTTTCATGGCTTACAGGCAATGTATACAGAAATTCCAGCAATGCTGCAGTGCGGGGTCTGTGCACCTGTTTGTTGCTGGGGGACAGAATGGTTTATATACCATGGAAGCCTTGAAGAAGCCGCGATTGGTGTTATCTGTGTTGCATTCTATACATCTTTCCTTCATCTATCTATTTCACTTGCATGAAAAGCAGAATTGCAATTTAGGTCAAAAGGTGCATTTGTTTGGGTCACTGGTTGGATGGTAAATATTATTTATTTGGTGCATACACCGCTTTTTCCACCAGCATTTAGCCAGAAGTATTTAGCCAGAAATCATTAGACAGAATATTATGGGATATCTCTCCAATCAGAAAAGGCAGACAAGGAAATAGTTTCTTAGCGAAGTATGCAAAGGTTACAACTTCGCCTCTTGCTGTGGGGTCACCAGATCAGAAAGGCAGAGGAAATCTCTACAATGTGAACACAGCAATAAAAACCTGGCAGAAGGTTACCCCTTTTAATGGAGATGAGTTTTCAAGATTTTTAGACAAATTACACTAATTGTGTAACTAATAGGCCCCACATAAGCATTGTAAGCAGAAAGATGTGCAATAAGTTGTACCCTGCAAACAAATTTCTGGTCTGATAGTCAATTGCCTTTATAGGGTGTCTACATTGCCTTGCAGGATCTCCCTGGAGCCCTTTTGTCGCCACCCCCACATATATACTACTGATCTGGACAAAAAGATGCACTATGTGCACATAAAGAGTGTATAATAAGGGGGATAAAAGAGGGACTGTTTATATTCAATCTTAACGTGTTATTATATTCCCTATTTAATGTACAGCGCTGCGTAATATGTTGGCGCTATATAAATCCTGTTTAATAATAATAATAATAATAATTGTGCATCAATGAACTATAAATAGGGGCTGCAGATGACAAACTAACATACAACAAGTACAAATTATACCCCAGCAGGATTTAAATTTAATTAAATTAAATTAATTTTTTTTTTCCAAAACATTTTTAATTGCTGACTTTTCAGTGGGTAGAATAACTTTCATCATTGGTCCAGGTGACCATTGTCTCCAGTCGAGGAAGTGATGAGGGAACCATTGGGAGCAAATCCTATATTTCCCAGCCAGACAGGTTAACTACTGCCCTGGGGGTAACCTTAATAATGATCAAATATTCTCTGTATGTTTAACCACCATCTATGGCTGTTCCAAGGATATGTTCTATTAAAGAATAATAAAGGATAAGGATATATCCTAATAAAGTATTATTCTTTTTTTCCAACAGGTTCAATCCATCAGTCCGTGAGCATTTCTGACCAAGTTCCATATACGACTTTGTCACAGAAGGAAGTGCCCAGAACTCCATTAAAAAACACTGACACCATGAAGGTGAGCAGACAACTGCCATAGCAAGCATGTGTTTTTTACATTTTCAAAACTTCACTGATAAAGTGATAGATGCATGATGTGTACACATGTTTACATCAATATGTAAATTCTGACAATAAACTTATGTTATCTGTTCCATTGATAGTGTGGTATTATGTCTGTTCAAAACAAATAACCTATTGATTCTACCAGAAATTCAATGCTGTCCTGTGTCTTGCACACTCTACATTCTTATCCAAAACAATGTTATCAGAAACATGACCAGGGTAGCTCGACACTTTGACTCCCTGCACAGATACGGTGGAATGCGTTTTGTCATTCTAGAATAAAAAAGGAAAAATATTATGCAGCCACTAAAGCTAGGGGACTCATAGGCTGTAATGTAAATTTTTGACTTAGATACCCTTTCTATTGTTTATAGAGGAACAAACTGAAAAGTGCCCAAAAAAAAAAAAATACACTTACCTTTAATCCTACAGGGCAATCCGATCCATCCGGGGGTGTCTTGCATCAGTTCCCGCGTTGTCCCGGAGCTGGCGCTCTGGACCCCTCCATCTTTGCCTCTTTCAGGTTCTTCAACCTATGTCATCTGACCCAAGCAGGAGATTGGGTGACATAGGATGCAACAAAAATTTGATTATCTCACTGTGCATGCGTTAGATCAGCAAATTTTTCTCTTTACGCGAAAAGAACAGAATGCACAGAAGGAGCACCCAGGAGCCTCCCGTGATGCGTGACGTAGGTATCCCGGGAGGCTTTTCATAAAGGGGTTGTCTACCCTTTTATGTAAAGTGAAATCTCTGAGTTTAGGTACGTTTTAAGGTCCTCTTGTTCTTCAGATAGGTCATGAATAAGCCCCATATGTAATAATAAAAGAGACGCACCCAACTAGACAGCATTCCTGAGGGATATCAGTGCCTCTAGGCATGGGCGCTGTATATATATTGTAGAAAAATACCAGCAAGCATTCAGTTTTGTAATTATCTAGGCTTTCTCAAGTACTAGTAAAAGGTTTTTGGCTCTGTTCATGCCCGTGTTGCAACGATGACCTTTACCATAATGCACAATATGTGTTGATGTGTGATACACTGTAATATATTTATAATGTACCCCAACTCACCTTGTATTTAAACATGCATGAAAATATAAAACAGAGCTAATGTGTTGTTTAATACTTTCCCGCATCTCTTAGATTGTAAGCTCTTCGGGGCAGGGTCCTCTCCTCCTACTGTGTCACTGCCTGTATCTGTCTGTCTTTGCAACCCCTATTTATTGTACAGCGCTGCATAATATGTTGTCGCTTTACAAGCACAGTTTGATAATTATAATAATTATAACACACAAAATTACGTAACATATGTAACCAGCCTTAGTTCTACAGTACAAAGGTTACAGTACAGCATAAGGCGTATTATCTCATGTATACTAATGCAAGGTAGCAGGTAAACAATATTAGCAGATCACTCTGGTAAGGCAGCCGGAGGTCGGCCATAACCCAGACACCAGAGGTGTTGGAGGAAATATACTGGCCCCAAACAAAGAAGAATTCCTCCAATCTCAGTGTGTGTCATTAGTGGAAACTGTACACTTTGTTTAAAGTACAGAGTGCTTGTCACTGACCTTGTCATTGTCATGTTTGCACAACAACAGCAAGGACTATGACAATTCTATCTGCGTGTGACAGACCATGGACAAGAAATGGGGCATTGTAGTTCCTTAAAAAGCGTTTAAACCCTAAACCAACAAACAAAAATGTGATTAAATAATTGTTGTATACTGACATCTTGTTTAGAGAGAATTTAGTGTATATTGGTATCAATGTTCTTTATTTATTTCAGTCATAAGTAAAAAATAAAATGTAAATGTTAATTATATTACTTTTAAACCAGCATGTAAAACTTTTGGTTTCATTTTATTATTATTATTATTATTAATATTATTATTAATAAACAGGATTTATATAGCACCAACATATTACACAGTGCTGTAAATTAAATAGAGGTTGCAAATGACAGACAAATACAGACAGTGATACAGGAGGAGAAGACCCTGCCCCGAAGAGCTTACAATCTAGTAGGTGGGGAAATTTACAGACAATAGGATGTGTTAATTTCA
>NC_092859.1:26438095-26453566 GCF_032062135.1 Pyxicephalus adspersus
TCATCTGCTGGTGTTGATTGAATGAATTACTTTTGGATGTGAACTGCCGTTATTCTGACATTCTGCTATCCTAACTTTCTTCCTGGATGTTTTGGGTTACAATAAACCCCTTAAAACTGAAATGGGAGTTTTTATGCCACACTTTAATGCAGTAAACATTGGTTGCCCCTATGGCGTGAGCCCGCAGCCCTATTGCAGAAGGTGCGTTTGAGATGAGCAAAGCAGTAAGCCAATTTTATAAGCAGAAACTATATGCAGAGTCTGTACTCTTCCTGTCTTAAGGCGACATCATTCATTCACCATAATGTATCTATAGAGAAGCAGTTTGTTTCATCTTAGGCTGCTTGCTGCCCAGTTCTTCTCATTTGGACTACAAAACATTTACATTTTCATTTTTCTTTACAAGATGAGGGAAGTTCTGCAGCTCAAAGAGGGGATATGGAAGTGCAGAAGAGGCACCTGAAGTTATGAACTTATTGGATAACTGCTACATGTTTTGTAAAGAAGTGCTAATTTCCAATTTCTATTTTTATATTTTTATTCAGGATTATCAGTCACAAGTATATGAAAATGGATGGAGTGGAGGATACTCACAATATGGGCAACGTAGGCAGGAAAATGGTTGGGCCGGAGGCTACTCTACATACAATCAATATGGTACTGAAAAAGACCCCACCCAGAGGAAGCCTCTCTCTAGAAAGGAGGTTTCTCCAGAACGTGACGGTGGAGTGGCAATGTATGAACAAAGAAAAAACACAGCTGCCAGTTTGAGATATCCAGAGCAACGACATTACAATGCCTCCACCTACCGCTACACACGCTCAGAATTTGGTTCTGCAGCTAAAGCACGACAAAGCACCACCAGAAAGTCCAACATGTCTGACCAAGACTCCGTATTCATGAACAGTGGCCCAAACAGTCCAGCCAAAGGCATCTACGAGCAGAGGAACAGCCGAAGTCTGAACAACCTTCTTGACAAGGAAATCTATCAGACTTCCTACACTGCTGGTACTAACCAAGTAAGGGCTGCAATCCCACCACAACAGATGTACAGTAGACCTGAGATTCACAGAGCAACCTTTCAAAAGACTGTCTACAGAAGCGGAAGGGGGGAGTATTCTGGAGCCAGTGGAATGACCATGGGTGGCAAGAGAGGTACCATGACGGCTGGAAGGGTTGCTGCTGGAAGTGGAATTGTGCAGTCTCAAATTGATGGTGTCCACGTAGCCGGTCCTGTTGGGTAAGTTGATTGTCATGAATGTCTTCCTAAAAAAGCAGCTTTGTAAACTTGGCATTTTAGAAGATTAGCAGCTAATATTGATTATTCCAGTGCTTACATTTCCAGAATAGCTTGAAAGTGTCAGGCCAGTTCTACCCTTGCTGAACCTGCACAATTTACTTTTTTCCTGGAAAAGTTGGGATAAAAGGCTCAGTTCAGGGATATCCCTGAACACCGTTACCATCCAGGATGATTACAGTGATTACAAAAGTGATATAACTTCATGCAGCGGAAATAACTAGTATAGGAAGCTGGTTCTAACTGGTACAAGGGGGGGAAATTTATATCATCTTTCCATAGCATCCTGAAACCATCAAAATAAAACATAAGAATGGTAACCTTTACTAACCTCTATTTTACAGTGGATTGTTTTTTTGTGTACTACAAAGGAACTTTGTAGGCAAAGGAACTCTTTATTATGGGTGTAATTGTGGTTGCCAACAGAATTTCCATCCATAATTAAGCCAGATTAAGTTCTACATTTAGAACATCAGCTGCACAGTTCAGCCCTTACTGTGCTATAGCATCTGTGGAGACCTGAGAATTTGTTTAGATGAATTCCTATATCTGTGGGCCCAAGTAAGGTGTTTGCAGATCCTTTACAGATCTGTCTTCCTTATTTAAGAATGAATAACTAGGTCGATTAAAGTGGACCTTTAGATACCTTTACAGGTCTGCAAGACTCCAATCCTGGAGTGCCACAGAATACAGCAATTGTGTATAAATATATATATATATATATATATATATATATATATATTATGTGAAACCCATTATAATTAATACTTCAGTCAACTTTGCATACATTTTAGTTCAATGCAGGCAGCAAAAGCATTTCCTCAGTTCCTTCTTCCTAGTTATTAGACTGCAACATTTTTTATAAAGATGCAAATACAGTAATGGAGAGACAAATGAAAATATTTGTGGACACCTGACCATCACACCCATAATAATTCCATTCTTAAAAAATAGGTATTTTCCTGGATTGTACCTTACCTTATGCATCTTTATTAGCGTCCAACATTCTGAAAAGGCTTTTTACATGTGTTTGTTTTTTTTCTAAGTGTTTGAAGGGTCTGATGGATTTTATATTAATTTAACCAACGGAGCATTTGTTGGGCCAGGTTAGCATAGCATTCATCCCAATGGTACTAGGCAAGGTTGAGGCCAATTACAGTTGAAACCAGGTCTTTCTAAGGTAAGTATTTACCATTGAACTCTAACTATTTAATATATGTTAGTTCTGTGCTTTAAAAAAATACCTGCATGGCTGCACTCAGACTGGGACAGTGAAGGGCGAAATGACAAATAAGTTAGCCTCTGCTGACAGGCAGCACATTGACATAAAGAGGGAAGAAAGAGGCTTAATGACTGTGCTGCCGCTCCTTTATTGTCTTCTGACCCAGGCAGAGTAAGAGTGGTAAAAGCAATGCAGTGGGGATGGTGGGTGACCCTATAATGGACACAGCAGGTATGCAATAAACAGAACGTGGTGAAAAGAGCGCAGTGAAATGAAGAAACTTTACAGCCAATCAATACACATATTGAAATCATGCATAATAATTCATTCACATACCTTTTTATCATAACATTAATACTTGAAAAATATTTACTTTCCTGTATGATAGCCACTAATTTGGCTTTGGTGTTCTCATCACCCAGGTTAAAGCTCAGAGGAGAAAATGAGATTTAGTTTGAAGGGCAGGAATTTCACACAAGAGTGAAATCTTAATCCCCTCTGGAATTCAGAACCTCTTTATGAAATTCATTTTGGATAGAGCTGAAACACAGAACTTACATTTTTCAGCTGGACATTTCTGTTGATAAATCTGCTTGAAAGAACATTGAGGCATAATTAGCTGTCTGCAATGTCAATCTTCATTCTTCTCAACTTTAAAGCTCTGAAAATGAACCTGAAACCATTATAGGTTCCCTTTAGATATTCTTTTTTTAATGGCCAGGAGTAAAGAACAACAATTGCTTGTCACCAATTAAAACATCAATCTTTACTCTTCACTAAACTGATAAATTTGTGTTATTGCTCAATATTGTCTACTCTGTAAAATTCTTCCAGACCCATGTCCCCTTACTATGTAATATATCCCATAGGTGTATACCCTGGGTGGGATTCCTCGACTGATACGTCTTCTGAGCAGTGACAATGAGGAAGTGCAGCGGGCGTCCTGTGCAGCTCTAAGAAATTTGGTGTTTGAAGACAATGATAACAAACTGGAGGTGTGCGAACAGAGGGGGATGCCAATTCTATTGAACCTGCTGAGGGACACACATGACCTGGAGATAAAGAGACAAATCACAGGTGAGGTCTTTTCTTTTATACCAGAGGTGTCCAACACCCAAACTTGTAGTGAGCATTCAAAGATTGTAAAAACCTTGAACATAAATGCCTTATATAGAAATGTTGGTGCTGAAATTATAGCCTAAAACAGTTAGCAAAGCATCTATAGGAACTTGGTTTGTAGCATCAAGGCTGAGTCTTTTGAAGAGACTTCAAAGTCTAAGTCTAAAGGGAATGCTTTCCTAAGAAGACTAGGTAACATTATCATTTGATATTAAACCTCCATGAAGAAAGTGCCAATGGATCTAGAACACCCAAAGAGCCAGGAAACCTGGAGTATTCCTAAATCACCCAAACCTTTGAAACTCTAGTTCTCTCCTATACTGTTAGATGGCCTGTAAGATCAATGCGGTGAAGAGTGCATATTCCTATTATAGGCATTGGGCAGCACAGTGGCTCAAAGGTTAACACTCAGGTCTGTGCTGGGACACTATCTGCATGGAGTTTGCACGTTCTCCCTGTGTTTGCGTGGATTTCCTCCCACATTCTAAAAACGTGCAGTTGAGTTAATTGGCTTCCCCCCAAAAAATGACCTTAGACTATATTAAAGACATATGACTATGGTAGGGACATTAGATAGTGAGCTCCTTTGAGGGACAGCTAGTGACACGACTATGGACTTTGGCGCTATATATATATATATATATATATATATACTGTATAATAATAATAATAGGCTTTGACATGTTAATGACATTTAATAAATAATAATAATTCTCAATGTGTTTAAATCTTCAGCTTTTAATAAATACTAACCGGTTCATGAAATCCTTGTTACAGGGTGACAATAATCTATCCCAGACTTTTCTACAACCTTGTCACTCTGTCACGTGAGCTTCCCATAAAGACTTCAAGTAACACACATCAGGCAAACATAGTCCAGTAAGATCATTACGTGTACATCATCTGTCCTTTGGTTAACATTAGCAGCCATCATTAGGGTAATTTGCTCCCACAGCCATTTGCCGAATTATTCCTCCATCATATTTCTTAGATAAAATCCCAGACAGAATAGTAGTTTCAGCGGGGATGAGTCCATGCGTGCCGCTAGATTATCACTAACATTTGTTTAGGCGGGTTGGTGCGACTGTTCCTTGGTAACCCGCAGCTTAAAATTCCAAGATCCTGAGATGATGGCGATGAGTCAGCTCTGCCCGCATTGTCATTCACACTAAACAAATGTAAAAAGGTTTCTGCCTGCCTGATTGCATATCAATTGAATCCATTTTTTAAAGAGATCCTGTCAACAGGCCATTCATTTCACTAAATATGGTAAATTTGTGCATTTACCATATTTTTTCATGTTATTTACCTGTAAAAGCCTTCCTTGTGTAGACATCCAAATGCATTTAGACTGCTGCTGGATGCCGCTATCCTGGATGTGATTTGAGCAGCTTCAGCAGACTCTGACCTGTTGTTCTTTAGTATTCTCCTTTGCTGGAGGTGTATCAGTGAATTTACTATGAGCCTGCTGGATGTGCATCAATGTAGAAAAATGCCGCATCACCTAATAGACACATAATAAATTATACTGCATTTTGAATTGCCATTTCATTGCAGTAAAACAGATGTGTATACTGCAAAAACAGACAAATGTGATCCAGTCCTTAGAATGAAATGATAGTTGTCCAGCCCAGCCACGTTTTGCCAATTGAGATGGATTTATGCAGGTGACAATAGGATATTTTTCTTGGTGTGGCTGTACTAAGGAAATAGCCTGGAATATGAGATAAATGTCCACCACCAAATTATGTATCATGATTCACACTGCTAAGTTTCTGAAAAGCCTGAGCCCAGCGTTGACAAGCTATGGACTGATAGATACAATGGCTGAGCACACAGTCAGTTATGATGAGGATGATTTGGATGTCCAGCATTCACCAGCTGCTGCCAATCTGTGTAAAACAAACTTTGGGGAAGTTTTTTTCCCCTACCTTAATGTAGGTACCCACAAACAATGGACAACAGTTGGCCATACATGTGTAATGATATTTCTAAGGAAGGATGCAATGTTTTCATGTTTATGCCTATGGTGCAGGAGCACTGTGGTTGCTGGACAATTTAATTGTGAACATTTGTGGTTCTCCGGGATCAATTAAAAAAAAACTAAAGAAAGATTCGGCCAGGGAGTTTTGGAAAGGGAAAAACACACACAAATGTTCCCCTTTCTGTCTGCAGGAACTTGAATTTCCTTGACTTTTTTTTTCCTAAATAAAATTCATACTGTCTACAATTTTGGTAAATAAATACAGAAATAGGGTTAGACTAGTATTTTTCCTTTTTAATTAGGAACAATCCAAAGGGTGTTTTTTATAGCTTGACACCTTTTGGCATTTCCTTAAAAAGTAAGATAAATAGATCATTGCTTCAGCAAGGAGAAATTTTTAGTTTAAAGTAAAAAGAAATGTTACAAACTTTGTATTACTTAATGGTAAGGCTGTCAACACATGAATACAGCCACAATGATGAGAAACGTTCTTTCTGCCAAATGGAAGTATCTTATTACAGATACAGACACTGATTGGATGGCAAAGTAGGCAAAAGATTAAAAAATATCCCTGAAAAAATAGATTTGTAAAGCTATAGTTGTGCAGTCATATGAAAAAGAAAGGACACCCTTTTTTAATTCTAAAGTTTTGTGTATCAGGACACAAGTTTGTATAAAGTCTTAAAATTAGGTAAATAAAACAAGTCAAATATCAATTAAATACAACATAAAGTCAAATGCTGTCTGTATGTTCTATGATCCTATGAGCCTATGTCCTGTATACTATGTTCTATGATATTTTAACTAAATGTTAACAATGTGATCACCACCCACTGGCAAAATTCAGAAGGAAGAGGAATTGGGATGTAGTGCAGTGTACAAGCACGTGCCCATAAAACAGATTCACTGTTAGTCAATGCTTTTTTTCTATGTACTGCTTGTATTTACTTTTACTTTTACTAATCAACCTGATTACTATTAGAATTTGTCTTGTTCAGTTTTGGGTTTACTTGGACATTAAAGGTAAAAGTTCTTCATTTTGATGGTCAATATAAGGCCCTATCCTCTTCAGTCCAGCAATCTACTTTCAGATATGTAGGACAGTTTGTTTTTCTCAGACTCTGCAATCAGTTTTTCCCGTGTTGGTGAGAAATGCTGCACATTGTAGCTTGATGCAGATTTCTCAGCCCTGTTACATGGAGTACAAATACAATCTATATATATACATTGTGGCAGGGTGAGGCTGATTAAATGAAGGTTTATTTCTGTTCATAGTACAAGTACATATTTTAATTTCTAGTTGTAGCATTTGTATGGAAGAAATGTTTGTTTTTATGTTTATGAAGTGCACGCTTGTACAATATTATAAAGCAGATTTAATGGCAACCTGTATATCCGGAATCTTTCATGTAGCACTACTGCTGAGACAAAATCAGTTAGCTACAAAATTATACATTGATTGTCCCCTGCTGGACAACAGAATACCTCTTATCTGCTAACATAAAGGGGATCTGTGCTGTAGTCCAAAAGGAAAGCACTAAAGCAAATCTTTAGATCAAAAATGTTAAGAATTATGGTGCATCAGGTGCAGTGTGGTAAGTTTAATGCGGGAGCTCACTGGATTTCTGACTGTTTTTTTTGCAGGCTTACTCTGGAACTTATCATCCAACGACCAGTTGAAGATCATGCTGATACGAGACGCTCTGAGCACCCTGACAAGAAGCATCATCATCCCATGTTCAGGCTGGAAGGAGGGCGAGTACTCCAAGAACGACATGATGAATGATGTGGACATCTTCTACAATGCCACCGGCTGCCTCAGGTATGATATGTGGTGGATGAATGTGATAATAATACAAACTTTTGGCTCTATTCACAAAGCTTTAATGCAGTTATTGGAATTAACATGGCATAATAAAATGGTGGCATTAAATTAGTGGACTAGTGTGCGGTCAGCTGGTTTGTATACAAAGGTAGGAATGCACTTTATACAGCAAACAGACCTTGTAATGGAGGAAGGGTGCTTAAAGTGACAACCATGAATGGCGCCGTGCAGAAGAAAATGGACACTAGTGCTAAAAAGTTCATTTTAGAGTGCTGGTGACTTTGCCTGCTATTTTCAGTTGGTTTGTAAGATTTCTTTTCCTTTGAATGTACTTCCAAAATTTGTATTAATGTCAAGGGTTGTCTATTCTGTACATGGCCTGAGATTAGCAAAATTCTGTAGTTATTCCATAAATTTACAAAGAAGATTTCACCCCTCCATCTAATTTATCCTAATTTTTACTGCTATATGTATACTGTATCATAATAATAATAATAGGCTTTTACATGTTAATGACATTTATTAAATAATAATATGTTAAATATAATAAAATTTAAAATAATTTTATGTAATGGTGAGCAGATGAGGTTTTCTGAGGGATTGCTCAGCGTGCGACAATCAGATTTATAATATTGATTGATACTGAATAGTTTTTACTGTGGAACATGTTGTAACCCTGAGTGTCCTCTGCTGTGGGAATGATGATGAATTGAGCTTTAAATACATTTCACAATAATAACATAAAGATGAGATCGGTATACATTGCTTTATCCGTAATATCTGCAAACATTTTTTTCAGCATGTATTTTAAGTTAATTGTGCATTGTAAATCTTCAAGTCTTTTTTAAGTGACTTACGGTAAACAGTTTTATATCCTCGCTCTTTAATGTCTTTGTTATTGTAATAACTAATTTGGCTTTGGAATGTTGCAGGACAAGGATGATTTTTATATTTTAGCCTTAATAACTCAGCATTAACTTTGTCATTACTTAAAGTGGAGCTTTCACAAAAAGAAAAACAAAAACCATATACCGTTTCCTGTGAAAAGCCCTCGATCCGTCCACAAATCAAACCAGGCAGATAGCAAAATATACCTTGATGTGGTTTTTATTAATATTATTATATAATAATATAATATAGGATTACACAAATGACAGACATATATAGACAGTGACACAGGATGAGGAGAGAACCCTGCCCCTAGGAGCTTACAATCTAGAAGGTGGGGAAGTAACACACAATAGAAGGGGGAAAAGGAATGGTGGGATGTAGTGAGGGTTAAGAGACAGAGGAAGATTGTTAGGCAAATTTGAAAAGATGGGTTTTGAGTGCTCTTTTAAATGAGCAGAAAGTAGGAGCAAGCCAAATAAGTCAAGGAAGACCATCCCAGGAAGGTTCTGAAGCCCTTCTCTTCTATATATAAAAAATCCTGGGTTTAGATATACTTTGCCAATATACGATTTGCATTTTACCTAGCTGAAACTCTCTATCTCCAATCACTTTGCATGAATGGAGATCTCTATCTCTGATTTAGTAATGGGCTTGGAGACCTCAGCAGAGGGACTGCTGCTTCTATTCGAAGAGTAAAGGTCCTTCTCTGCAGCATGCTTGCAGAGGACAGACTTTTCTACTCAGGCTGTGGCTGCTTTCCAAAGAAAAGGAACAGAAAGACGTTGAACTTTTGTTTTGATTCACCTGAATAGCATTTAGCTGATTATAGTTAAAGTTCAGTTGAGCTTCAAGGGCTTAATTTTTCTGCAAAGTAAAGTATTAGGAGAGGAACGTAGCCAAGGCCACTTTTTTCACAGGGCTCCGACAATTAAATGTGTGTTCCTTCCAGAAGCCTCTCTATATTTTCAGAAAGCAGACTTAGAGAATTCTTTTCTCCTCACATTGATGTTGCAGCTGCCAGGTCTCCTGGCCATTCCTGTAAATCAGGTTGGCAGATTTGGCATTCACTATTGTCTCAGCACAATGGCTCTTTCAGGCCAAAACAATTCAAGTAATCCTCAGACAACACCGCTTGAATCAGAGGAATTCTTTATATGTGAGAAAATAAACGAACGTAAGATATCCAATGCCCATCTGACTCATAAAAGCAGCCATCTTGTTGTGGTAGGGAGAAGACCTGGGACAGACAGAAGGCGGGGATTTTCTGTAGTTTAGACATGATGAAAAGAAATACAATCTTCTTATTTATGTGTTCATGATGCAGCTGATTCATTAAAGCTCTCCAAGACTGGAGAAGATGAGTGAACCTGGGTGATCCAGTGTGCCCAGGGCTGTACCTGATCCCTTAGCACGCAGTCATTTCACATGCACAATGCACACAGCAATGCGTTAATAATTCACAAGGTGTACAGCTGGTGTCACATCGTCAGAGCCCAGCGCTGTCTGTTGATGACAACAAATATTCACAGCATGTTGTCTAAGATACGGAGCTGACTAGCAGAATACCACTGCGAATATAATAACTGATAAGTGAGGTTTAACCCTTTCCTACTCTATCTAAAAAAAGCTTAGAGCTACACTTTCAGCACATGTGTATACAGAAGGTATTTATGGGTCATCATTATCATCAGAGATCCAAAGCATATGCAAGTCAAAGCTTTCCTGTATGGAAGCAGTGGTCTCTCTGTAGATGTCTGATTCCCCCTTCTCAGTCAGCTTTGGCTGTCCAATCAGATGTATGCTCCCTGGTGCACCCTGGTGGTGAACATCTGCAGAAAGACTCCTGCTTACACATACAGACAGAGGGTTCTTCTTTGCACCATGCAGGCAGGAACCCGGCTACTAAGATTAAGCCATCCTCACAGAACAACATGGTGGTAGTCAGTGGGATTAAACCAATATGCCAAGAAGGTCACACTAAATATAGGCTCAGAGAGGCACAAGGAGAAGGGTTTTATGAGTAGAACAGGTTATAATAGGTATTTGGTGGTCTCTGTTCTTAGGCAGGAAGTATATTTTTAAAAATTTAAATCGGAATGCAGTTCTCCTTTCTTTTTATTATATTTGGCTCAGTCATGTTGTGCCGTTTAGTAAACACAAGCCCTGCTGATTGACATGCCAGGTTTGAGTTTCTCAGGTGGATTTGGCCCTTGGCTCCTGGCAAGATGTTTATAGAATGATAGACTTGTTGAGTCTTGCTCACCAAAGTATTACAATAATTCAATTCTGTATAAGGCATCTGCGTGCATTTGGCAGTCAGAGGGAGTAAAACTGTCCGTACATGGAGGACCGTGTATAGACAGTCAGAGCCTGGAAACATCCTGAATAATTTATGTGTGCATATGTTCTGATCACTTCCTATCCGGATATACAATGGCATGAATACACGGCAGACAATAAAAAATATTTAAAGGGATTACCCTACCAAAGTGGGGATTGAGTTTTTGTGGAAGTGCAGGGATGGAGGGAGCTCCTCATAATGGGCACAGCCAGTGTGCAGACCTGGGAACTCATAACATGATAAAACTCCCATAATAGGCATATCAGGTGTACAGACCCAGGAACATAGCACTTAGCGGAGTGATGATGGGTGGCATAATGTGCAAATCTAATAACTTGGCATAGGGATGGTGGGAGTCCTTCATAACGCTCACATCAGGTGTGCAGAACCGGGAACTCAGCTAACCAATAGATAGCACACTATGCTGTACCTGTGCACTAACCTCACCTTTTCATCCTCATGACCAATACCGTGAAGAAAACTTTGCATGAATCAGATATGCAGAAGAGTAGAGAAAGCAATTTTGCATAGCTCTCAGTTTTACTACATGGAAATACTGTTAGAGGCGAGACTATCCCATAAGTGATCAAACTCTGATTGCATATATTTCTACATTACTTCATTATTAGCTGCTGACACAAATAGATATAAACCCAATCAAAATGCTACAACAGCAATGTACATTCAGAAGTTAGTTTTTCTGGTAATGAAGGTTCAGGGATTTCCTATAATAAGGTGACCATCATAAATGTCATTTAACAGAGGTTTATTCAGATTACCTATTATTATTATTATTATTATTATTATTATTATTATTTTAAAGGTACACACTGGCTGCTTCCACAGATAGTGGCCCTGATTTATTAAAGATCTCTAAGGCTTGAGAGAATACACTTTCAGCAGTGAAGCTGGGTGATCCAGCAAACCTGGAATGGATCTGGTCCAGGATTGAAAACATTTGCTAGCAAACGATTTTCAAAATTTAATTTCATGTTTTTTGGATTACCCAGCTTCACTTCCAAAAGTGTATTCTCTCCAGCCTTGGAGAGCTTTCATAAATCAGGCCCTTTGTGCAGACAGATTGCCCTACAGAAGGTATTACATATTTGCAGTAAATCATGGAACAGCACAGGTCACCTCAGGTGTGACATACGTCTCCAGCATTGTCCCTGCAGACAGGTGAGCAGATCCTGGATGAGGAAACGTCTGTGTCTGCGGTCAGGTTTTATGACCCAAGCATTCCATATAGTATAATTCTTACAACATAACCAGCACTTCCTTGTGTCAAACAAGCTCAATGATTGATAGCAGAGGAGCCCCGGGCTTCACTTCATATACACATCACATGATGACATTAGCATTTCAGCACTAAACTCCTAAAACTGTATATACCTGTGATTGGAAAGCGTACAAATAATTGATGATCAATCCTCTTATTGTGTGCTAGTTTCTCCTTCCGCTTAGATTGTAGGCTCTTTTGGGAAGGATCCTTTCCTCCTCCATTGTTTATATTTGTCTGCCATTTGTAACTCCTATTTAATGTATAGCGCTGTGTAATATGTTGGTGCTATATAAATACTGTTTATTAATAATATTATTTTATCAACCAGAAACAACCAGTCAAATCTTTTATTCCATTTTCTCTGTACTGTCTTCCATTGCTAGTACAATCTGAAGTGTTAAATGACATAAACCATCCGGGATTTATATAGCGCTGACATATTACGCAGCGATTTACAAGCTCCATAGTCATTTCACTAGCTGTCCCTCAAAGAGGCTCACAATTTAATGTTTCTCCATAGTCTTATGTCATTAACACAAGGTCAATTTGGGGGAAGACAATTAATCTAACTGCATGTTTTTGGAATGTTAGAGGAAGCCAGAAACCCACACAAACACGGAGAGAACCCTCAAATTCCATGCAGCATGCATCTATGAATCCATACAAACTACATGCATATACGATTCCGCCTGACGCATTATCATAGCAGTTTTTGTTGTTCTGATTCCCCTTGTAGATGGTATTTTTACACTTCCATTAACAAAAGTTGGCATTTTATTTTACACTTAATACAACTATATTACATGGGAGCAGATTGTCTCATGGTTACTCTGGAAATCTGAAATCTGCTTAGCTTCTTTTTAGGTCCAGATCAGAAGGAAGCCTTGAGCTGGTGCTTTTCTATCCTAATGACCCCTGAGGTTCCCCGAGGGCAAATTGTGCAGATCTGTTTTGTGAAATTTGGGCTGTAAATGATGGATGTCATAGCTAGGTATTTGAAGTTAGTGTTATGCAGTGTGGAGATACCATAAGGAATGTGTTTATTAGCTCTCTGATCCTTGCCTTTTATCCTGATGGGCTGTCCATCTCTATCTACAATGACCGACATCCCTGGGACATAACTCCAGCATACCAAACATCCCAGGATAGATGCGGGCACTCATAATTATCTGGAGAGATAAAGAAACAACAAGCTACAACAACTCCACATCCAGAGGTCACTGGGGATTGTTTGTGTCTAGCAAACATCAACTTCAGCTAGTTAATGACAAAATCTTTGGGGAAAAACATTTTTTATTATTACTTACGTTCTAATTTAAAAATGCAACACATGTACACAAAGTAAACTGAATGTCATTTAGGTTTTGCATCTATAAGTTTTGCATTGTCATGTACAATATATTAGGCATTGAGTAGACGCCATTCATGCTGATTGTTTCCTGGAAGTCTAATTGTTTTCTCCATTGTCTTGGCAGAAATATGAGCTCAGCAGGCCCGGAGGGACGACAAGCCATGAGAGAATGTGACGGCCTCATCGACTCCCTTGTACATTACGTCAGAAAGAGTATTGCTGACTACAAACCAGACGACAGGGTAAATCCTACACTAACATCACAAAAGACAGACATAGAGAGATAAAGGGGCAACCCTTTATCGCTTGCAACAAAGACAATGAAGTAGGCACAACACTGCCATCATATAAAGTACATCAACTTTGAAACATTGGCCAAGGTTGCAGATACAATATGCTGTTTTCTTGCATATTTAAAAAAAGCTGATTGACTTCATATATAGAGGTAGTCCTGGAGTTAAGGACATCCGACATACGGACGACACCTACATACAACCGGGGCTTCCCTGCTTGCTCATGTGCAGGACAGAGGCTTGATGGGGGGAGGGGGCAGTTTGCATGACCTGCAAAAGTCTTTTGGTAAACACAGCTGGGGTTGTAGGTGATCTTAAGGGCTGAGCTGTTCTGCAGCCTCTTGTAACTCTTTAATGACCAAGACAAACTCTGCAGTTGTTTCTTTTTGCATATAAAAGCATAGCTTGCTCCAGAGGTTAATGAATGTCTAGGCTCCATGAAGTTTTTTTTTTGCTTTGTTTGTGATTAACTCACAGTGAGGATTTTTTTACAGTAACTGACACTATACTGCCTAATAATATGTTGAGACGAACATCTGTCCTAATTGCATTCAATAAAATAATGTACCTGTTCTGACTTACATACAAATTCAACTTAAGAACAAACCTACAGTCTCTATCTCATATGTAACCCAGGGACTACCTGCACTGACATCTGTCCCCAAATGGACTTCCGTTGGGATGTATGACTTATATAGTGAACAGGTCAGTTTGTACACCTGCCATTGCCGCGACCATTGGCTCCCACCATCACTGTTGGAGTAATACAATGGTGCACCAGATAGAGCAGGAATACCCAAAATGGTAAAGTGATCCGAAACAAAAACTGGGAAGATCTAGAACCCCCAAATTACAGATAACACAGTCCTCCAAAGTCTTGCAATGGCTGGAATTGTTACTTTTTATTATAGTTTAAAGTGTAGGATATTTTTAAGTTTCTGAGATCACTAATGGTTGTACTTTTATATTCCTATGCTGTGTGGGAGCAATTATTCTTACCTATGGTGATACATTGCTGGTTGACACATGACATAATGCACGGAATGAACAGGAAATGTTCCTTTCTACCTTTTCTTCCCTCTTGATTCACACTGATATACTGAAGATATATTAATAAAAAGAGGCATTCACACCACTGGGCCACTGCACAAGGACTACCTGTGACATGAGGGTCCATTTTTACTAAATGTGGTACTGGGCCACCTCCAACTGTCAAGCCCTGGACAATTTATGGTTGATAGTTGAAGTCTTTGTAGCCTGAACAAATTCACAAACCTATTTAAGTTCCCCAAGTTTCAGAGCATTTCTCTCTCTATTGATGGATATCTGGGGAGTTATAAATTTTGAAATTTTTGTATTGTTCAGTTTAGGCTTATAATCTGTTTTATTGTATCACTATGTTCTAGGCCACAGAGAACTGCGTGTGTATCTTGCACAATTTGTCATACCAATTGGAATCTGAGCTCCCAGGCCAATACAGCAAATATTTCTATGTACAGAACAGGAACGAGGCCTCCAGTGATACAAACATTGGCTGTTTTGGTGGCCGTAGCAGGAAGGTTAAAGAGGTGAGTGGCAAGATGCAACCTTACACATACCTAATACAATGCAGAATATACACATAATAAAAAAATGGAGACATTGGGGTTGAATTATTATGCAAGTTCAAGTGAATTATTCTCTGACAAAATATGTTTTAGTTAGCAAAGAATATCCAAACACATGCAGGAACTAAAAAACAAAATGATGTGATGATTTTTGCATGCACATGATTGGATGGGTAAAGAAAGCAAAACTTGACTAGTAGGTTACTGTAACACGGTGGAAGTATTTGTGGAACTACAAGTTTCAGAAAGGGGCAAAGGA
>NC_092859.1:26454238-26503944 GCF_032062135.1 Pyxicephalus adspersus
CACTCAATTATATGATATCTATAGTTAACAATTATACA
Source organism: Pyxicephalus adspersus (assembly GCF_032062135.1). Lineage (NCBI taxonomy): Eukaryota > Metazoa > Chordata > Amphibia > Anura > Pyxicephalidae > Pyxicephalus > Pyxicephalus adspersus. Next base: position 26,454,277 of record NC_092859.1, read on the forward strand.
CCAATCTTAACTAATCAACTCGTTACGTGATCATTGCTGGCTCACTTTCACCAAACCTCCTTGTTACATTATAATATGAAAAAAACTTGCAATTGTTAGTATGAGATTATATTTTGTATATTACCAGCTGCTTTGTTTTTCATTAGTCGTCCGAGCATAACAGCTATAACTTTCTTCTTATCAGATCACTCCCACCCTAACCTAGTGTGGGAAGGAGGACACAAGATGTTCACAAGGGCACAGACCAGACAGTTTACACAAATCCACCTAAACATTCACAACACATGTATTCAGTATTCCATGTTTTTGTATTTGACTTGCTAAGATTAACTCTTTGGTGGCTCTCCAGAGGAATAATCAGAAAGCCTCACCATTCCTGCTACAGTTACTTGTATGTAATGTGTCCTGCCATGTTAACTTAGGTTTTGGGAGAGGTTCCACTGATATCTGGATTCTTGGATCATTATAAGTGACACTGAACTACAACATCACCTCTTTACATGACATATATGAAAGAATGGATATATGGGGTTGGTGGGGCTTAATTGATATAGGATATTGGGCTTAAAGTGCAAATCCAGAAAAGAGACAAAACCAATTATTTTACTGCTACTGCAATCCATCTAACAGCTCTGCTAAAGTCACAAACAAAGCGGACAGTTTAGAGGGCTTTGCTAAAACCAGGGAACCCAATGACTGCATCTTCCAGGGTTCCAGGTAGACAATGGCCCCTAATTCAGCTTAAATGCAGTAAGTTTTCATGTATAAGGCTGCATAAACACGTGCAATAATTGTCATTGTAAAGGATCTTTCACGATCCTTTCCAACGACTAACTACTGCATGATGCATGAACGAGCACTGTACATACAGCACCGTTCTGTTCTATGGAGTGGGGAGGGGGAGAACGATGGAGCGGCACCCTGCTGCGCGCTCTGTCCACCAGGACAGTCGTTCGGACGATGAATGACGTGCGCTGTACACACGCCAGATTCTGGTCTGATATCGGCCCTGAGCAGGTGTGTACGTAGCCTAACCGGTACTGTGCCTTTCCCAATCAGAGTACACAATAACTTTTGGAATATAATACAAACAAGGGGATTGTTTTGATTAATTTACTCACCTTTTGCACACTATGCTAAATTTGGTCTAGATTAAGTTTTATAAATCTGATTTTTTACATAGTAGACATAATTTTTTGATTCTTCTGTTTTTACAGCAGTGGGGAGACACCCCGATAGCAGAGGAGATCAGCAACCCTCGAGGGGTGGAATGGCTGTGGAACTCTATTGTGGTGCGCATGTACTTGTCACTCATCGCCAAGAGCTCCCGGAATTACACACAGGAAGCGTCTTTGGGGGCACTCCAGAATCTCACTGCTGGCAATGGATCGGTAAGGACTGTCCTTAGGAGATCCTTATATTTTTATTTTTGTGCTGTCTTTAATTTTTCATGGTTGTTATTGCTGTCTCCGTTAAGGTCTGTCACCAACTTAAAAATGTTTGCAGGTATAATCAAATATGTAATTGCTTTCTTGGAGTGTTTTTCCTTTCCATAAATTCCAGACGTAGTTATTTCCTGAGCACAGTTCTCTTCCTCCATGCACATTATAAAGCATTCCTCCTCTAGGATTGTCTACCTATTGTCTGTGCTGGCCCAGTTCCCATCTCCTCCCTACATAATCTTTAATGTAGTAACCCGGTGGAGGATTAAAGGGAAATGTTTCAGTGACAGCTCTAAATCTGATGGGGCTGCTGATATCACATCAGATGGCAGCACTCAGCAGAAGTCTCAGGTATTTAGGATGTCTTTCACAGGTGAATACTATGTATAAAATATAATAAATCCACACATATTTTTATGAGGAGATTGTTGTTGAAATAAATGGTTTGTCATCAGGGTCTCTATAGGTGCTCATGTTTAGCAGGGCACATGCTGTAGTGACAAGCGAGGTATATGAAACATGGCAAGTTATTTGTAGTGATCAAATAAATCAATTCTTTATCAGAATGAGAATGGTAAACATGTTTTATAAATGCTGTAAATCATTAGGAAAAAATAAGCATTTGTCACCTTTTAATATGCCTATAAGCAACTATGATGATGGAACTCTGAACATCATGGGAAATGCTGCACCTCTTTCTGACAAGTGATTTATGTCTCATACTCTCCAAACTTCAGAATAAAAGGTCCTTTCTGCCAGAAAACAAATCATCCGGCAGAGATGTGACCTTTTCTCTGTCTGTTCCTCGTAAAATGAACATAATACTATCTCTGCTCTGTTAAAGTATGTCGGTCACTGTCAGACAATTACAACTGACAAGTTTACTGTTGTGAAGTCCGAAGAAGAATGTAAACTATAAAAACAAATCTGAGCACTGATATATATTTATTCCAATATTACCACTTACCTCTTCTAATAAAGGGAGCCCTGAGATCCCTAAACTGTGCGCTCTTTCACATGCAGAAAGAAAGGGAATATTGGACAGGGGTTAGACTATAATGCTGTCTTTCTCTTTAAGTGTTTGTCAAATGCTGGGCTGAAGATTCTCACATCCAAAAATAAAGAAGATAGAATATCGCGTGAGAACCTAGGTAATCTGGCAAACCCGGGATGGATTTCCTAAAAAAATAATTTCCTATTAGTTGGCAAAAGTTTCCAGTCCTGGGCCAAATCGATTCCATGTTTTCTGGATCACTCAGGTTCTCCAATGATAGTTTATCTTTTCCTGTCTTGAAGAGCTTTATACATTAGGTCTATACAGTGGTGGTTGATGACATTTCTGAGGCTTAGTTTGACCTATTTTTGTTTCATTTTTTTGATGCAGCAAGTCCTATTGGGATGCTTTCACGTTGCAGGAAATATAGTCTTTTGCCACTCTTTACATGTGGCTGCATGCATTTCAGTAACGCTTGACAGTGATATTCATCTATATGGATACAGCTTCATTGGGTTAAAGTGAGAAACGTGTTGAGTTTAGAAAGCTGATCAATATTCAGGCTGTTTGGATGCTGTCACCTAAAAGATGTTTATGAAAAGATTGTCTCATCATGGGTTAGGCTAAGTACACATGTCAGAAAATTCTTGTCTGATAATGGCCTCAGGGCTGGTATCGGACGAGAATCTTATGTGTGTACAGTGGTTGTCCGACGTTGTTCATGGATCCAACCTGGCGGATCCATGAACAACAAACGGTTGTAATGGAAGGAGAGGGGAGAGAGCACAGCGGGGTGTCGTTCTGTTGTTCTCCTTCCTTCCCTCTCCATAGAGCAGGACGGCCTTGTATGTACAGTGCTTGTCAGTGCATCTTTCAGTCTTTTGTCGTTGGAGAGAATCGTGAAAGATCCTTTCCAACAACTAAAATCTAACGTGTGTACATAGCCTAACACTGCAGACTTAGGTGGAAAGTGGAAAACCAGATTCAATTTAAACCAGATTTAATTTTAAACTTTTAGAATGTGGCACACTGGATTGGTTGTTTCTGTAGGATAATGTCCTGAAGACCCAGTAAATCTGATAACATTAAAGAGTTATACATTATTAAACAGGTGAAGATAGAATCAATAAATACCTTGAAAATAAATCCTTAAAAGATTAACTATTAAAGAAATAATCAACAGAGTGGTGCTAATGTGTAGTCTGTCCACATTCTGTAGAATTATTCTGGAATGAACAGAATCAGCTTGGGCTTCCTACACAGCCATGTGGGAAAGTGAATTACAAAAAAACTTTACTGGAGCTTCATTAGAAGGTTAAAATATGTCAATACACTTTATGCTGCTTAACCTAAAAAACTAAGATGGTAACTATAATATGTTGGCTGGATGGAACCCCTGCTCAATCAACAAAATTGGCACGCACTCTGATCTGGTGGCAGTGCCTTAACTAAAAATCTTCTACAATAAAGTGTTGATAAACAATAACTGAGTCACTTCTATATATCTAATAAACCCAGATTAATGGGAGATACACTTCTGTATTTCTAGTCAATCAGGATATATGAATGTTCTTTAATGCTGCCGAAAGTATTATTTCATCTATCCAAAAAAACCCAAATCCTTCATCTATAAAACACTGGTTCATAATGCGCTGATGAATGCAGAACATGTGTATTTATATTCTATTTATATCAACATTTTTATAGATTTGGTAAAATTGGATTGGATGTATTATAGAAGTTTTTATAAGAAGGATGTAATGCATGTCTAATTATGTTAAAACCCTTTCACCTTCAATCTGTATTATTTTACCCAACCTCTCTGAAACTACTAGGATTATACCAATACTTTACTGACTGATATGACTCATTCCACCTGATCCTTTTTATTCCCCTTACACATTCTTTCTCCTCTCCTTTTCACTATATTACTTGACCCTTTCATCTTTCCCAGACCCTTCCCTCAAACACTCCCTCCAGAACAATCATTAAGCAAAGCAATAATGAACAAGTGGCTAAAATGTGAAGGAGCCTGTGTCAAATAACTGGATTTTATAGCCATGGCTTTGAGGAAAAGAGTCCGGAAGGTTTAAAGCCTCTGTAAAACAATGCTTCAATAAAAAAAACAATACATATAAAACTATAAATTCTACATAAAGCAATAATATCAGTAGTTTTGTATCAGTTTAAAATAATGTGATATCAGTGATAAATGCCTAATTTTTTGTTGCAATGAAAAAAAAGCAAAAAGTATTTTGATAGCCAACAATAAATAAGAAAGCAAAGTTTATTATCAAAGGGATACCTTTTAGGGCTCTATTTATAAAACAGGGAATCTGACATTCCCTGAATGGAATCAGTTTCTGCTATTGAAACACATGGACCTGGAAGATTCTCACAAGAGGGAACATCTGATTCCAGTTTTATAAATTGAGCCTTAGGTGCTTACTAGATATAAAAATGATTCTAAACAAATATTAGAAAATAAACCAACACTGGGACCAACTACTGTAAGCTGGTTTGGTAGTTATAACTAGTAGTGGTCAATGAGATTGCAAAAATGTGACTTTCATGCCAAAGACATGCAATTTGGACTGACTTGAAATTGAGCCAAACTCCACAACTTGCAGAATTTGATTGGCTCTGTTCCAAGTCAGTGCAATTTGTCAATGCAATGCAGAAAATTTGACTTCTTATGCAATCTCTAAGTATGATCTGTTCCCTATTGCAAATTCTGGGGGTTAAAGTAAATTGTACTCCATGTTTGGACAAAACAAATAATTAACCTTGCATACAGTGCTACAGTCATATTTTACTTTTAACCAGCCTGGAGTTTGGTCATTAAAGGTATCACTGAATTCTTTAGGCCTCCAAGTTGAAGGTGATTTAAAACAACCACTAACACCAGGACTATATATATGTTATGTTTTGTAAATGGAATGGAGGTGAGCTTGTTGATGGATAGGGGCAGACAAGGGGGAGTTAATGGATCACCTGTCCCCTCATTCAATCTTTTGCCTCTTTAAACTAAAACTTTATATTTTTAAGCTTTATTGGCCATCACTCAGCGCAGACAGGGAGCTTGACCTCCATACATTAGAGAAAACACAATGTGGTACTCCCTGGTACGGAAGAAATGACGACCTTCTGTTGTCTTCCAGCCACATTCCTGTCCAAACAAAAGAATTTTCTTGTTGGGTCATATCAGTGGAATGTTGCTAAAGACCTTGGATGAAACACAGACCTCATCATTCACTTCTAGAACACCCAATACAATATCACTGCAAACATAAACAGTGAACAGAAAAAAAAAGTTCCCACAAATGTTAACTTTTCATTTTATTTGTATCTGACTCAGCACCTCTGAGAACTACTTTTAGCTAATTATATCTGTGTAAGCAAGATATTCTGGCATCAGAAGGTGCTCTACAATCTAAAGACAGTCAGACGCCAGGGAAATTATAGAAGCTTTTGCCAGAACCCCCTCCTTGATTAAAGCTTTCTTTATTATAGGACACTACTAAAAAAAAGTAAATGATGTGCAGATATGGAAAAAGTACCATGTGTGTAAATTAAAGCCCAGCTGAACTTTCACTTTTAATCAGCTAACAACATATAAAGTACATCAAAACAAAATGTGTACAAAAGGTCTTATCATTTCCTGGAAAGTAGCCACAGCCTGAGTAGAAAAGTCTGTCCTCTGCCAGCTAGCTGCAGAGAAGGACCCTTGCTATCTGTGTGGAAGCAGTGGTCAAACATACCTCGTTATTATTAATATTATTAATATTAATTATAATCATTAACAGGATTTATATAGCGCCAGCATTTTACACAGTGCTGTCCCTTTGCTGGGTCTAAGCTAGATCTCTCCAATCAGCAAGAAGTCCCAGTTTTACAGATTAGATCTTTAAGTCTTACTCAACAGTGAGACATCTGATGAGAGACCACTGCTTCCACACAGAAAGCAAGAGTCAGAGATAATGTGACCCTATGCACTTGCTGGGATATCTGTGCAGACCCTGAATTTATATCTTCTAGATTGTAAGCTCTTCAGGGCAGGGTCCACTCCTCCTCCTGTGTTACTGTCTGTATCTGTCTGTCATTTGCAATCCTTTTTTAATGTACAGCTCTGCGTAATATGTTAATATCTCAAATGCATTTTCTATCAGATAAAAAAGGTTGTTGGAGACTTTAACTTACACCTACCAAAAGCCTAAAATCAACCTACAAATATTTATCTAAGCCTTTGTTGTATTTTTGCGCAGATGCCTTACTCCGTTGCTCAGATGGTGGTCCAGAAAGAGAATGGACTTCAGCACATCCGAAATATGCTGTTTTCAAGCGATCCTGGAGTGAAAAGGACATCGATGTCTTTGCTGAGGAACTTGTCACGCAATTCTTCTTTGCACAATGATATTGGTCAGTATAAAGTTATGGCAGCCTTACATTTTACTTCTAAAACACAATAGAGAATACTGGATCTGTCAGTCCCCACCTCCGAGGAGCTTACTCTTTTGGGTGCCCATCATGGCCAGAAAACACAGCAGAGACAATTTGTGGTTAGGGCTAGTTTATGGTTTTACATGTAGAGACTTAGACAAAACAAGAAGGCAAACCTATTAACTGCTTAGACCCTGCTCAGATAGAACTACTTTTAATGCAATATAGGTTGTCTCTAATGTACTGGGATTTATAATGAAAGTTTATCTAAGCCAATTGTTTTTCTTTAGGTTTGGATAAAGTATGGAAGTGTTACTGCTGTCTCAGATATAAGTATTCACCCTTTTTATTAGGTCTTTTATTGAAAACTGTCAGTGGGGCAGATCTAATAAAAACTTGTCACCCAAATCAGACAGGAGGAGTCCAAATATCAAAGTTGGATTTGCTCTCACCCTGAAGAGATGTCTTCTCATTTCCTGTTGTGTATCCAGGACAGGAAGTGAAGGAAAACGTCCTTAATAGAACAAGAAATCATGGAGTTTAAACCATTATTTACCTACAATACTGGGCCTTCTTCCAAAACAGAATAGATTATAATATTAAAGTAGAAGTGATCTTGTTCCTTTAAATCATTTTTCATATCCATATTTCAGCCACAGAACTGATTCCAGATCTAGTGCGAGCTTTGCCAGATACTGTCCCGGAATCAAATATTGCCAATGACACCACCGCGTCCCTGTGCTATGTCCTCAACAGTCTGATCAGCAGCAGCTCTCAAAACGCCAAACTTCTCCTTCAAAATGGTGGAGTCCGCAAACTCATCAACCTTAGCAGCAGTGACGGGTAAGGATACTTGGAACATAAAGTACAATTCATGAATTTGTTTACATACATAAGTAACACTTTATTTGTATGCTATGTACATTGAATGTCATCTAATTGTAAATGTGGATCTTCCCAGGTCCATGGGGTCTAAAGCTGGAAAAGCTGCATCACTTGTCTTGTACAATATGTGGTCACATCAAGAACTTCACACTGCCTACAAGAAGGTAAGAAGGTCCATGAAAGACAGCAAATAATAGGAGCCTTAGATGTTAAGTCTAGCAGAGGAACTGTATGTGGTGCTGACAGCAGCCAATCATATTGTATATTCAATATAACTTGCATTTGGCAACTCCAACCATGTCCAGTAATAAACCGAACACCTCTGAGCATTGCAAAAACTAGATAACAAATGTTGAGTTTCTTCAAAGCTATCATTTAGGTAACATGGAGTCTTAGGGGTTGTCTACTTTTTTGTCAACAATCTCAAACTAACTGCAGTTTCATTTATAGTAGACCTGAACTTATTATAATGCAAACTTTATCACCCCTACTATTGTGTGATACTTCCCCCACCTCCTAGATTGTAAGCTCTTCTGGGCAGGGTCCTCTCCTCCTCCTGTGTCACTGTCTGTATATCTCTGTTATTTGCAACCCCTGTTTAATGTACAGCACTGCAAAATATGTTGGCGCTATATAAATCCTGTTTATTAATATTAACTTGTACTTTTTACTAGAACTTGTGCAATCCTTCCATCCTCTGAAGCCTAGCCACCAGCAGAGCAATAGTGAAGGGGAAGGTTATCATTCAGGCAGGCTTATGAGTTATATGGGTCTGATGAATACACGTTCCACATGTTTCTGTACTGAGGACTATGAGGCCAATTACACCAAAAAGATCAAAACTGGAATATATTCTTGGAAAAGATCAGCTTTTCTTTTATAACTTGTATTTTTTATTATATATCATTTATTTTTTATAAATATAATACTTTTTTTAGTGTAAAGGTACACATATTATAAGTAAGGTGCATGAAGTTTGGAGAGGCAGAATAGAAAATAGTATACAGAGTAACATAACATTAGGGCTATGTTTAGACTGGTGGTTTATGAGAACTGGATATATTCATAATGGTAGTAGTTTACTAAGAGCTATATCTTAGTGTACAATTCCTTTGTTAAAATAGAATGCTGTTACAATGCTTACATCAGAGAACTTTTTCTAAATTAAAAAAAATACATCTATTGGCTGAACTGCAAAAATTAATATATCCTAATATATCTCAGTGCCGCTGATGTTCTGTAGCTCCTTTGCAGCCACCTTCTATCTCCATGCACTCCAGGAGCTCAGGAGTGGACAGGGACTGAATAGTGTCACTCTTTGTCAGGCAGGTTGGCAAGGTATATTATAAGAAATTTTAACTAAAAATGTTTGTCTAAAGTTTATCTATACTTTTGTAAAGATGAGTTTTCTGCTTGTATTTCCATCAGGCAGCGTTTAAGAAAGGAGATTTTGTGAACCCCAAGACTTCGAAGGCTTATCATTCCCTGTGAATCGGAAGATCCGTATCATGGAAAGAACGCCACACCTAAAAACAAGGACAAGCTAGCGTCAGGCTGTGAACTGAATAGGACAATTCTGCATATCTACACACTGCCTTACCTGACGTAGCTTCAACTCTTTGCCTGTTACTTTGGATATTTGAGTGACTTATGAGCTCATTGAGCCGAAGTACAGAAGATTTGCATATTGAGTCCCATACTTTGCACCTTTTTCCTATTGATCACTAATATTTCTAATATGGAAGAATAAAGTAAAACATCTTCTTTCCACAGCACCAATATCAGTGCAACCATCGTGCACTTTCCAGGAAGTTTTAAATTGTTTGTTTCCAACAATGGCTTTAAGTGATTGCTTTACTCTCCTGGTTTTTCTAAGGACTTTGTATTCCAAAACCCACATGGAAACCACAAGCTCTGTTGCAACATTTTTTTCCATCCTGTTTGCAGATATTGGTTTACCTATGTAGTGTGCTGAACTATTTACATATATTCTTGCAGTGTCTGGTTTACCTGGATGGATTGTGCTTTGGATCCTTTGCTGTTCTATAGATCTTTTTAGACTTGAATGTAAACTGTAGGAAGACTGAGAATGTATCAGAAGAAAACAGTATCCCTCACCAATACCAGATCTACAAATTCTTCTATCCATCGCTTATCAAGATCCAAAATCCATAGGCTAAAATACGTCCAGTTTATCATAACAAAATCATTGTTTGCTTTTAGGACTTTGCTTGTTTTTGTACAAATGACCATTTTGCCCTGTTTTGCTTTGCTATTTTTAATATTACATCTTTTTTAACCTTTGTTAGTATTATCAGGGTGTTGGAATTTGGGGGCTTATTCGGGACTTGATGTTGTAAGATCACATAATCACAATTTGTGATGTACTTCATACTTTGTGTGTACTTCATACGTGTGCGGACAGAGAAATTCAATAATAAAAACATCCAAATGTTTAGGGACTGCAGTTTGATTGCAATGGTGAATGTTAAAAATAAATCTTAAAATTAGCAAATGTTACTTTTAATCTACAAAATTATTTTTCTCTGATCAAGCGCATTGCTTTAAAATAATGCTTTCAAGAAAGATTCACCTGATTGGGTGATTCTGTGCACTGAACAATGTCTAAAAAGTATCTACATTCATCCATTCACACACACTTAATTTTTACATTCATGGGAAATTTCCCCTTACATCCATTTCCTGAGCAGATTCGAGGGCACTAAAAAAGGTGACGCTAATTTATAGATAGATGGGGTTCTATACAACCAGAATATTATTAGATAATTTTTGCTATTTGCTAGATAGAAAATCCCAGAGCTTTGCCAAAATGCAAAAAAAATACATTTTAGTATATTCAGTCTTTATTACAAAAGGAAAAAAGGGCAAAATTCCACTGGAAGCTGCCTAGTGCTTGGATGCTGCAGATAATTATCAAAAATACTTTCAACCAAGTAAATTCATTATTTTAAAATGTATTTGACACTGATATAATCAGTGGTAAAGTGTTATTTGTGAGTTTATGTAGTGCATTGCTACATGTAAAAGCGTTTTTGTAGGGAGGAGACGAGCTACAAAGAATTTGTAATATGTGAATGTATGTGTATACAAAGTAGAGAATCTAACATCCAGCAGGTGAATCCTTCCTTTGTATGCTCTTTCAATGGCAATGAATGATTCACAGCAGAGAATAATTGCTGAATGTCACCTTCTCTACTTTATCGATACATGCCTAGATTTATCTGTACCCTGCTCCCATGTTTGAGCTTATAGTCAATTATTTGTACCAAGGTTGTATCAGATTGCTCTCCGAAGGTTTCCATGCACAAAATATGTATCAGTGAAAACTGAGCTGAAGCCAAGAGGAAACAGAACATTTGTGTTTTCGGAATGTGGAGTGAAGTTTCCATGTTATCAAGGGATTTTTAGGATGTTTGTAACAAGTTTGGGCTGCATTTTGTACAGTTGCATGTTATGGATACTTTGGGGAAAAAAACAGGATATGAGGAATGTGTTACATTGTATCATGGAGAGAGGAAGGATGATCCATCGAGCTACCAACAGAACCAGGCGCATGATTAGTTATCACAATAGAAATTTACATAAATAGCCCAGCTAAAGTAATGATAATAAAACAGCTTTGTGTTACAATTCAGAGGTGATCCAGCAGTAATTTCTTTCAGCCACAAATTTTGGTTTGTATGACAGCCAGCTTCATTTTCTCCACTTCCTCTAAGGCCAGGCTGTCCTATACCCGCTCCTGGGGTGCCATAGGATGGTAACCTGGGCTCAAAGTACTACGGCACTGGGTGGTGGGAGCACCGTTTAGTGCATGAAGCCCCACCAATCTTGGAGGGGAAAAAATGGAATTTTATGATATCACCAAATCAGCCAAAAGAGCCTTAAAAAAAAGGGAGCACATCTTTAGGGCAGGGGGGCTCGGGAAATGGGGGTGTTATAAAGAAAGACTAAAGTTCTGCTTAGAACTTGTCTCAGAGACAGGAAAAAGCAAATGGGGCACCTTATCTTTGCTTGCACATTTGTTTCAGTTAGTGTTTGTTCAGCCTTTACCTGATATTGTACATAGATTGGTGAAATTCAGCTTTTTATTACCGTATACGCAATTTTATGCAATTTTGGCGTGCCATTTAGTTATAACACCATGACGGCTTTTCTGACTGATTTATTGGCTTAAAAGACTAAAAAAAATAGACTATCATGGGTAATCCAGCAAACCTTAAATTACTTAAAAATGATTTGGTATTAGCCGTTTTCAACCCTTTTCCAGGCTTACTGGATCACCCAGGTTCTCCCATGACAGTCCATCTTCCCCAGTCTTGAAGAGCTTTAATAAATCAGGTTATTGTGAATATGACATTTAAAGACTTCAGTTAGTGTATTAAATATAGTTAAAAAGTATGATATTTTTTTCATTTTGTTCGTCATAAATGTTCAGTGTTCCAGCTGTTTTTTTGTTGTGGATTTGCAGTTTGATTTAATGAAGACTGTATTGTACTTAACTTGTTTTAGAAGAATTTATAACTTCTTATGGGACAATGAGGTAAATCCTGGCTCTCTGCATGAGTTCCAGGCTCTGATAACACAGAACATTTCTCAGTGTGTCAAATAGTATATCTCCTGCCATATACTCGTCCAGTATGTCAGTTATAGAGGACTACAGTGTGTGACAGGGAGAGTTATTTAACAGATCTGGAAGGCAGATATTAAAAGTAAAACTTTTATTGAGTTGTATTGTATAGCTAAAGCTTGTTCACTGCCAGCATTCTGCAGAGAAGGACTCTTGGTTTGCAAGTGGCTTAGTGTAGTGGTCACCACCTGTCATTTAGAGCTTGAGCTCTCCAATCAGAAAGGGTGCATAAGATTTGCCTATTCGTTACCTGCAAGGGACTTGTTGGGTCTCTGCTGAGAGACCTCTGCTTCCACACAGAGAGCAGTGGTCCTTCTTTACAACATGCTGACAGGGAGCTGTCTTTTCTACACAATCAGTGGCTGCTTTTTGAAAATTCACCCCATTTGCTTTGATGTGATTAGAATATATTTCAGTGATTTAAACTAAGAGATTAGTTGATAAGAGATTGCCTTTATTCTACATAAACAGATCAAAGACCAGGCTGTAAATTGCACTAACCAACAGCAACCAATCACCTTCCATTATCCCATTTATACTGAAAGATTAAATCCTATTGGTTGCTACAGCTTATGGCACATCACTGCACCTTAATATTACATAATGGTCATTTACATCCAACAGCTTTTTGTATTTTGTACTGTTGTGTTTTTGCCTTGACATCACATTATGTTGTCATGCTGATACTTGTGTATGATCACCCGATTATTATTAAAGATATATCATCCTCCAATCCCGGCGTCTTCCTGTGTAACAGAGTACTAAAAGAATGGAAGCACGTTGTGGTGGTGTCTGTGACATGTAAAGGTTTCTTTTTACTGTTAGAATGGGGCAGGGTTATTATTATTAATAAACAGGATTTATATAGTGCCAACATATTACGCAGCGCTGTATTACATCTCCTTTAAGGCTTTACTGCCATCTGGGGCTCTGTTACAGAGATTTTCCTCATTTTCTGTCCTGATGACAGTGAACTTTTTAAACTCCTTTATAATGCAGAAGTCGGCGTGATTCATGGTTAATATATATCCGTCACTGGACAAGTAATAACCCCATAACCTCTCAACCCATCCTATGCCACCCTGCTTGCCTTTACTTTTTCTTACATCATAAAGATAGATATATTCAAGTCCAAATGGTGTTTTAGGTTCCCCTATGCATCATACGGATTTACAGATGTGTCACCAAAGTCAAAAAAGGTTCATATTTGTTTTGTCTTAATGATCCTTTCTTTCCTTCTGTTGTTTAAAACATAGATGTTTAATTAGTCCCCTTAAATACCTTTTACCTATTGCAGAGAATGCATATGTTTAACGCCTGTGGCTACAATTCATGCTCCATATCGCCATTTGTAGCCACCACATTGAGCTGTAGAGAGCAGAGACTACAACTATACACACCCCCATCCATGGCACACAATGCAAGGAATCATGGGATATGGAGTTTTCTTAAAGACAGGAAGCTGACATTGCAGCTGCACTGCTGCCCTCTAGTGCTCAGCCAGAAAACCACCAGCAGCTTCTACATGGAATGAATACATAAACACTTTTTTTAATGAAAAATATATATTACGTATATGTGTGCTTGTTGCTTTTCATTCATTTATGTGAGGACAGTGACTTCTTTAGGTAAGGAGGGTAAAGGTTAAAAAATCCCCTGTGGGTGATATGGAAGTCAGAGGGTTTATGTAGCCATGTGTTGTGTTTGGGTGACAGCCTTTCATTAAGTCCCAAGCTATTCATTGACTTAATGATCTCTCTGACTATTTTCTGTGAAAGTAACTTTTCTGTCTCCTTTTGTCCTGAGGCTAGAAATCTATTTTTACTATAATGTGGAACTACAGAACATCCGGGGAGCATAAGAAACTAAACAAGAAGACTTTTCCTTTTCAGAGACCTTCTCCCACAATCTGCTGTGATATCTGTCACTTCTTCATTTTTATCATTCACATTCAGGTAAACATTTAAACAAGGTAATTAGCACACAGAACTCGTAAAACGTTGGCCCTTTTTCTTTGCTTCCAATTAGGTCTGAAGACATTGACATTTCATTCTGAGCTGTGCAAACTTGTGAGCCCGGGAGCAAGAAATAAATACAGATTGTTAAATGAACCGGCAGAACTTGTTCCTGACAATGCAACCCATTGCTTACAAAGCCAAGACAGGGCCAACATTGCCCAGCCATATCCCTGCAGCTAAGAGTAGCCAGGCACCAGCTCGGTATAAACAACTTTAATTACTAATACATTGAGGAGATTTGGGTTAAAATGCAAGCAGAGCAAATAACTGAATTTGACATGGTAGCAGCTCAGACTAGGAGAGGGAAAAACAGCACAACTAGTAGTATTCTGATAGGAAGAGAAAGCAGAGCAACATAGTGATCATCCTCTCTCCTTCAATGTGCAGTAGTAGGCTGGGGGTTTGGTCCATGACAGCCTTGGCTATGTGTGATGAATGATGCTATTGGATTGGAGACATCTAGTGGCAAGAAAAAGTATTGCAATCAATGGCTCCATATTGAGGGTGAGTATAGCTGCAAAACAATCTAACACTTCACCCATGTCTAGAATTACCATAAAATCTATACCTATCCAAAAGTAACATTACAAGTTTATATTGATTTTATTATAAGCATTTTATATCTTTAAAGTTTTGTGAAGTCATATAAAATAATTTGTTGCAATACCTTTTGTTACCACCTCCAGTCTGATCGGCATCATTCATTGCATGTAGTGTAAACCAAGGCTGTCATGGATCCAACCCCAGCCTGTTACTGCATATTGAAGGAGAGGTTTCATTCACCAGGATGAATTACTCTTTGAAGTTGGCAGGCTTGAAATAAATGTGTTGAGATATAACCTATAGGGGTTCTTATAAACAAGTAAATCTGACACTTACAAATATCAGATTCACTGCTTAATAAAAAAAAGACCCTATAGAATGCTACAGTAATAAAACAAGTTAAAGGGTAAACAAATGAGGGAAACAAAGGTTTAATGTTATCAAATAAATATTACCTTTCTTTTGGTCCAATAAGAATGCCATTGCCACATCAATCAATCACCACTTTATAAATTTGTAAATAATCTCTTTCTGCACCGGCCTGTGAAATTATTGACTTTTCAACATATTAAAACAAGTATATATCATATCTTCAAGGTGATAAATGATCATGGTGTATTTATCTCGTAAACTACAAAAATATAAATGCACAAAATGTGTGTGTAAAAAGTAAGTAGACCCATCCATTTACCTCCATGCCAGTGAAATTACAATCAGGTTCTCCAGGTAAGATCCCAATAATAAGAACAAAGTTAGGGCCTATCCTGGAGGAACTTCTCTTACCAAACTTAATATATGGAAGGACCGGTGTTCTGTTAGCTATCCATGCGTGATATATCCTGACAACAAGATCAAAAGAACTCTCCAAAGAGCTGACAGTATGGTGCTTAAAGGAATCCCCAAGAACCCCAAATTATATCTCAAGGTGTGCAGGTAATTTTTGCAACAACTGGTGTCAAAGTGAAAGCATCTACAATTGGAGAGAGATTGAACCAATTACCCTGCATGGGAGAGGTGTTTGGAAAAAAGCCTTTGTTCAAAAAGAGAACACTAGACAAAGTCCAGGTATTCTAGAACATCGGTCATCAACCTTTCTGACCTCATGGACCACTAAATTCATAATTTTGAATTCCGTGGAGCAATAATATGAACTTGTTTATAAAGATAAATACATTTATAAAATAATGATCTTCCTAATGGTGCCTGATGAGGACTGTGGAGTCTCTGATCATTGATCAGCTCACGGTTAAAGGAAGTATTACTATTGTTACTAATATCATTAGTTGCATTATCTTTGTTATTACTAAAGAAACACAAAAAATTGGTTTGCCTTTTCTTACTCATTATGGGTTTATTTGATTGGAATCTAAGACCAAACAAGAAATGATAGTTATCAAAGTCAAACTATTTGATGCCATTAAATATAACAGGTAAAGAAAATACACAGCTAAGGTCATACTTACCTAAAAGAGCACCTGAGAAATAAACAAATAAAATAAAACAATCGGATGAGAATCAGTATTTGCGGAGCGGGGTGACTGTTGTAATGGTGGAAATAATACTGAAGCATACGGCTCGGCAACAGTTGCCTCAAACAACTTTAGACTACCGCCTGCGCCTCCCTTGTTTTTCCGTCTGTAGTACAGTTACTGAATTTAGAGCAATATGTACAGTATAGTGATAGCATTGTTATGGCTTGTGGTTGCTTTGCTGCTTCAGGATTAGGGCAATTTGCAGCCATTGAGTCAGCTATAAGTTCTGCAGCAAATCAAAGTATGTCTAATGCAAATATGGGATCATCTGTCCAAAAAATGAAAGCAATGAAAACGGAGGGATATGAATTGACCTAGTCAAAGCCCTGGTTTAATTCACATTGAAATGCTGTTGGAGAATTGGAAAACCCACAAACAAGGAATTTTGCATGGAGAATTGGTCTACATCAGACACTGATGAGAAGTTATACAAAATGCCCACTACATTTTGCAGCCACTAGTAAAGATCTGATATGGATAGCCCAAATTTTCCATGTGGTGTGTACATTTTTACATGACTGTACATAAGGGTTGAGTTTGTCTAATTCCCGAGAGAACTGGAACGTCATCCAGATATCATACCTCATTCTCTCATCCTTGCCTCATCTACGTGATATTTCATTTTGTCTTAGCTGTAGAAGTTCTGTCTGAGCTTGTCAGGTGCACCATGCAGGTAATTTCACTGTACGCCATAAATTTGGATCATTAACATAATTGCTGCCGTGGCTCACTTTCATCTACAAAGATATTTCAGCTGAGACTACAGAACTAGAAGAAAAATGCAAGTTTGCACAACTTTTTAAGACGTTTAATGTTCACACACCCATTATATAGTTATATGTTTGTGTATGTGTGACCGATCAGTGAAGGGTACTGGTAATACTTCCGGGTGTTCTGTGCCTTATGTATGCTTGTGATCTCTAGGTAGAGCTGGCCTTATGTTATATTCTATATATTCGCCTAGATTGTAAGCTCCTCAGGGCAGGGTCCTCTCCTCCTTCTGTGTCACTGTCTGTATTCGTCTGTCATTTGTAACCCCTATTTAATGTACAGTGCTGCGTAATATGTTGGCGCTATATAAATCCTGTTTATTATTATTAATAACAATAATAATAATAATAATAAAAATAATAATCTACTCTCTGCAGATTTACATTTGGCGCTCTCCTAAATTTTGAAAAAAAAAAACAAAGACAATTTTCCTTTTTAGTAGCTATTTACAATTAGTGTTGCAATAAATGTCTGCACTATATACAGTGCCTGGGCAAAACATTCCCCAAGCCTGGAGGGGGCAGTGCTATGAACTGGGGATACTTGGTCAGGTCATTATTCAATGAGAAGAGCTGAGAAGGTGTATCAGTCTCCCTGTGAGGAGCAGCCAGACAAAGTCCAAGGTCTCTCCAGATCCTTTTATGTGTTTGGTGTTATTGCTCTTTATATGGATGGGTTTCCTGCATACATGCTAACTATTAACAGATTACAGGCAGGAGCTCATCAGATTTTTATTTATCTGACAACATAATCTGGTCACGTTCACATATTGCAGTCTGTACACATGCTGTACTATGCTAGGAATTAGGACAAATGAAGCAGACGCCCATAATACCTGAACGTATTATTCAAATAAAGCAGGCGAGTGATAGTCAGTTTAATTTGGTGCCATATGTAACAACTCTCCTTTTGTTCAGATTTGTTTTCTTCCAGAATTAAAGGAGAGGTCCTGGAAATATACATTTGTAAATCAAGTTTTATGTTGTCTTAAGTAGCTGTAAGAAGAACAGGTGTCCCCCATTGGAATTTGTATGGATTTTTCATATATATATATATATATATATATAAATATTTGTGTGTGTGTGTATTTCACTTTTAAGGAGATGTAGACCTGTAGAAGTAAAAACTGTGGTTCCAGGCTGCTGTCTTTCTGCCATAGTGAAATAGTTGTACATCAGAACACATTGGTTGGTATTGGCCTGTGTGAGAATTAGGAGTTCTTAGCACAATGTTCATACAGCATTTTGTATTTGTGTATTTCATCTGAATATCATATTTGTAAGAAGGGATAAGAGTACCTGTCAATGTCAATCCTTCGAAGTTTTATCACTTTACAGTTCTGCGTTAGATTCACATCAGTTTTTTTGTCTCTATACGAGTGCGTTCACAACCAGAGATGAAGATTTAACATTATTTCCAATATGTTCACATTCCATCAGAAAAAAAAGATTTGACTTCAGATACACTTTACAATGGCCACAAGTCCTATGGTTTGTGCCGCATTGATGTAACATTTTTGTTCTATTCAGTGTGATTTGGCTTCAGCGTTTGGTAAAAACATTAGGTTAAAAAAAGTTTTGATATTGGAGACTCTCTCTTTTCTCAATCATCGTATTTATCCAGCCAGCAGGTATAAGGAATAATTCAGCCTGGGAGATAACTGGGATCAAACTCAAACATAACACAATTGTGTACAATGAAAGTGCTCTGTTTGTTTTAGAACTCATTGGAGCTTCTATGCTGAAATAATCAGCTTCTCCTGGAGTCTTGTTATCTTTACCTTATTTATTGGACCTGGGTAATGCCTAAAAAACTAAATGGCACCCATCCAGGGTAAACTGTTTACCGAAAGGCTTCCATCCTCTCCCTGTGTACACCTTGGCAGGAGCACAATGGTATCCACCATACATGTGTCTGGACACGATGGGGCACAGGATACATTTGTTGTTTGCTGTGACCAGGCGCGGGACCTTTGTAAGGAATCCGGAATGTGACAAGTGTTCAGGGTGGGGAGCAGAGAGGGCAATCAGTAGCTGTCAGTTCTCAGCAAGTAAAAGCGCCTGAAGGTGAAACAATATCCGCCGCACCCAGGTAAGGCTGACACTTTTCTCAACAAAAAAAATATTTATGACTTTTATTATCTCTGCCTTGCCATTACGTTCTAAGCCAAATAAGTAAACTGGAGGTCAGATAGCTGCTGCTCCACGCCCAGTTCACCAAAAAATTAAGAACCGTTGTGCCCAGGGGTGGTATGGGTGCCGTCTCAAGCACACGTCTGTCTTTTCATTTTAGAACTAATAAGCAGAAAGTGATAAGGATGGCATTATAATGTAAAATAACTATGGGGCTTCATGATTCTGCACAGTTCCTGGCAGATTTTTAGGTGGGGCACCATGATCATAGGCAGTTAAGACAGGAAGCCATAATTGCAGGTAGTTCACTGGTAGGATCCAAGAATCTTAGAAAACCCACTAGTAAACTACCACAATCACTGGCAGCAAAATGATATGGTGCTATAATCGTAGGCGGCCCAACGATAGGGCATCACAGACAGGCAATTGGCAAGGGGCCACAACCACCAGAGGACCTATAATAGGGGACCAAAATCTCTTAAAGCCCACTGTTAGGCTGTCATGATCAGCAGTGCACTTTATTTACACCAATCGTCCTAAAACCTAAAAAACAGCCATGGTACTTGAACTGAACCCTTCTCTAGATTTCTAGGTTTGGTTCTAAATCACAATGGGGTGGCTACAAAGGACAATATACTGAATGGAGCATGAATTGTAGCCACAGGTATTAGGAAAATGCAGATCTCTGCAAACGATATATTTTTACAGGCACTAATTGAACATGCATTTTTAAAAGGAGGAAGGAAATGTATCAGTAAGACATAAAGCAAATATGATTTTTTAATTTTTTTAATTTAGTGACACATTAAAGCTGAAAAAAAAAACTAAAATAATATTTGACTCCTCCCTACTGCAGGAGTTAGTGGATTATTCTATGGAGGGAATGATACTTTTGGATAAAGACTTGCTTTATCCTTTACTACTTTACTCACCATGACTCTGGACAGTGGATGGGGCCCTCAGATGACCCCATACAGTGCAAAGCTGCAATACATATACTTGACCTGCAGGTGATGATGTTTGCAGTCAGATTGATGGGGCAAGCAAGGCTTTCAGAATGACTCAGGACTGGTCTAGCAAAGAAGGTGTGAGAGTAGGGGGAAAAGTAAGAATAATCCTAAGAGCTTCATCCGCTAGCCATAATATTAACCCTTTGCACTGAGGAAAGTAGAAAAATATTATTGGGTTGTGTGAAGCTTGAAGTGATGAATTAAACTTGGTAAAGTCTATTCCAACTAAGTTTGTAATAACTTTGAGTTATTCTCTGATTGCCTTATACACGGCTGTACAAATTTATTCTCCTATGAGAAATTCAATGCTAATACCAGCAAAAGTCTAAAGTAACCTTCCACCAGGCAGAAAACACTACCACTTTGTTCCTGCATTAATCCTCAGACACTGGTCCTCATCAGTCTAACTGGTCACCTGGAACAAGCACACAGCCAGACCATGGCCAGAATGGAGGATTTGTGAAGCCCTGAAATACCATTCTAAAGGGAAGGGGTCAGCTAGAGGGGAAACACTGGTTTCATGTCACTGCTAATAAGTGCACTGGGATTGCAATAAGGTGCCCAAACCAATGAGGGTATATGGAAGAACGGCGCCATCGTGTGGTACTTTAGGGTAATGCAGAAAACAAGACCAATTACAATGTCATTTGATAGATGATAAATGGGTCGCAATATTTTTCAACTAGTGCTGATTAAATAAAAAAAATTTGGAGTGGAGAGTTCTGCAGCATTCTCTGCTTGCATTAATAAGTTGGATTTTGGTTACTTATTGGTTGTTGATTAGTAATTGAGCCCAAGTATTACTTAACTCATATTTATATAATAGAATTAATTCATGGAATAGTGGTCAGTCAGTATTCTAACTTGAGGCAAGGCATTCCACAGGATCCTCTTATATTACCTGGAGAGCTTTAATAAATCAGGACCTTTGTGACCGATATATTTAGGCTCTCCAAGACTGGAAAAGATTAGACTAAAATGGGAGAACCTAGATATTCCAACACACCTGGAATAGATTTTTAAAATCATTTGCTATTAGTTGACAAACGCTTTCAATCTATTCTAAGTTTGCTGGATCACCCAGGTTCTCCCATTATAGTCTATGTTCACCAGTCTTGGAGATCTTTATTAAATCAGCCCTCTAACCTCACCTTCTTCAGTTTTGGGTCTCAATATATTTTAAACCTGAATGCGAGAAGAATCTCTTTATTATAGCAACACAAGACCTACCTTTTTTCTTGGCTCCGGAAAGGTATTCCTCCGTCTCCTTGTTGGACACCCGGCCGATCCTCATGCGGCAAAAGAACGACCGTCGGGACCCACAGTGGAGGCGGGAAGAGCCAGCCTGAAAGTGTGTGTGCACTTGCAAACCAGCTTTCAAAACAGTTTAATAAGACTGTGTCAGTTCAAAAGATGACGTCTGCATTAATGAGGAAAGACATTTAATTTTATTATAGCAGGGAGCGACAGATGAGGAGTCCGCAGGCAGACGGTATTATACTTAAAAGTGAGTGAAAATTTTTAAACAAAAATTGTTTGTTTTCTTTTTGGAAGATATTTCTCAGGAAAAAGATTTCCACAAAGCATCAATTACATTGGGCATTTTTCATAGCCCCAAGGTCAAAAAATATAAAAATTTGAACAAAGTGTGGCTCCCATGCTAGCCATGCACTATGCAATGTTTTTGATCAATAGGAATAAATGAAAAATGTCAAATCAAAAATTGATCAGAAAAAGTGCTTTATTTTAATAATAAAAGAAGGGCAAAAGAAGGTCAAGGCCAATTCTTAGGCAGATCCATTTCTTAAAAGACATTTTTTTCAATATGGATCAGAACAACTGAATGGTACATTGAATAAATGTAGTATATTGCAAAGGATCAACTTATAAGTTGACCCAAATATCGACAATACCGTAGAGAGAAAGTAGCCTAATGTATGTCTAGCAAAGAGTCAGGCACAGAAGGAAAAATACAGACGAAATATACAGAGGACAAAGGAATCTGGAAAACGCATTTTACAGATAGCAGTTAGTATCCAAAAGTGTTTTGCACCATCACCGTGTCCTTTGTATATGGTCATGTGACTCTCCCAAGCTAATCACAGATGTGGGAAATGAAAAGTGCGTAAGCTGCAGGAAACCATTCACTTACTTTTGGCATCGATTAGTTTTTCCCGTGGGGTGATATCTGAGGAGAGTTGTTCCTTTACTTTGGCAACATCCTTGGGATGCAGATAGTCGAACAGACTTTGTCCTATCAGGTCAGCCTGAAAAGTAGAAGACGAATGATAGAGGACAATGCATGGTGTTAGCATATGGATGTTGGGAAATTAACATTGAACAATCTATGTGTGAAAGGCATCTAATCACATTGTTAGAGAATCTGCTTATTATTATTATATTATATACATTATTATTAATAATAAATTGTATTGATAAAACACTAAGATATCACGCTGCTCTACACAATACATAGGGGTTGCAAATGACAGACAGATATAAGCAATAACATAACCTCCAATCCTTTCTTTATATTCCAGAGACTAATGTGCAAATGTTGGTTCTTTGAGAACCAGTGCAAAAATCCAAGCAGCTGGCTAAGTGTGCAAGTGTGGACATTGTTATATATAATACATAGAATACAATGTAGCTGCTGTAAATGTCACAACTCATTGCCTTGCCTTTAGCATCAGCTACTGCACTGAATCACATGAGAAGATAAATAAATAAATAATAATAAAAAAAGATAAATAGATAAAAACTTGGCGATTCCTCAATACTTCCAACACTGCAAAATGTTAGCTATTCGGCAACTGAACTAAAACTTTCCGCTGAGACACACACCGCAAATCAAACATTCTTAGCAACAAAACTTGCTAAGGTCAGCGGTCCATTAGTTACTATAAATTCCTGCTTTAAAATGTCACATCACCACAGTTTTCCCAAAGCAGTACCAGACGGGACCTGTGGAATTTAGTTCACCTGCCAACAGGGCAAGTCTGGGATTTAGGAGTTAAGGGATCATTTTCAACATCTTAGGGGTAAAGATTGGGTGTTGAAGGTTAAGTTGCAAATGCTGCACACAGAGCAATTCACTAATATCAGCTGTTCTGGAAGAAGTCATCACAGCTGTAATTCCAGCTTTATCAGACCAGTTTATCAGGAGGCTTCAATCAGACAAAGGGAGCTGCAAAGCGAGCCCCCTTCTGTGCTCTTTAGATAACCCATAGTGCTATAAGAATCCTTTATCATATTTTGGAATTGAAGATGGTTTATATGTAAAAAATGCAAAAAAACATGTAAAATTTAAAGCTCATCTCTAGGCATCTCTCCACTACTTTAATTAAGGCCCTAGGTTAAACTAAACAGAAAAATATTATGATAACAGAATAATATTATTAAATACCAACTTCCTAGACCTTCAAGGCGTTTTCAAGCTGCAGAAGTCTGCAGCAGAACAATAAATTCAAGTAAATAAGTGGAAACTAGACCAAAAGCCAAATATCTGTACTGTGGTTCAGGATTTCTGAACAGTCAATTTTTTTTAGATGAAAATAATTAAAAAAAATAAAATGTGAATACAGGTAGTCCCCAGGTTACATACGAGATAGGAACTGTAGGTTTGTTTTTAAGTTGAATTTGTATGCACGTCTGAACAGGTACAATATTTAAATAAATGCAATTAGAACAGATGTTTGTTACTGTATAAACCCCTCACTGTGAGTAAATCACAAACAAAGCAAAAAACATTATGAAGCCTAAACAATCTTGAGTTTAGCTTAACTTCCTGAGCAAGCTGTGGTTTGATATGCAAAAAGAAACAAGTGCAGAGTTTGTCTTGGTCATTAAATAGTTACTAGATGTTGCAGAAAAGTTCAGTCTCAGCTGTATTTAGCAAAAGATTTCTTCTGAAAGTCATTTAAACTGCCCCCTCCCCCCAATCAAGCCTCTGTCCTGCACAGAATGAGTCCCATTAATATCTAGGAGACGTCTGTATGTCAGATGTCCTTAACTCAGGGACTACCTGTACTTTTTTTATAATAGTGTTTTTAAATATTGCAAAGTTTACCAGACAGGGACAGTTAGATTGGCCACACATAATAGTCATAAAGTTTGTGATTTCTGTCCAGACTTTAGGCTTTATGAGAAAGTTTGGAAGCAGCCTATTTCTTTTTTAATGGGTAGTTTGTTAACTGAAAATAATGATGTGAATTGCCGATCCATTTTATATGAGAATTTCAATGACAGGTTCACTTAAACAAAACTTTTGGATACATTTAAAGTTTCTAAGTGTGAATCATAACTACTAATATTACTAGCCCGTGTATCATATAAGATCAGTGATTGTTACATGTTGCGTGACCTATTAATGCCGTGATGTGTCCCAGCCGCATGTGACTTTAATTCTTCGATAATTACTCCCATCTTGCTATTGATTTGCTGAATGAAGAGCTCCCCGCAGAGAACAATGCCCCCACAATGACCCGCACCTCTCGTATGGAGGTAAACTAGGCCAGGCTTTCACAAATCCACTTGTATTTCTGGGTTACTGTGACAATTTCCCAGAGGATGGATTTGCATTGGGATCTGCAGCGGAGGAATCGAGGTCAGGGGATGTGGCAGCTCGGGGCTGAAAGAATCACGTACCTGGCTGTACTTCAGAGTCTTTGAGACGGATTCAGACACAAATAGGATTTTTCCTCTGTCGCATCCCACCACAAACAGGAAGCCGTCTGCTGCCTGAAAATCAAACAGGGTTTATTAGATGGGGGATGAAAATGGGAGAAAGGGAAATTAAACTGAATTGGCTTCAGCTTCTGTCCACAAGGAAAATATTTTAAGGAGGCTTCCACCATCAAACTTCTTGTATTTAAATAATGCTTAAAGTTGTAATATATTGCTTATAGTCCTTTAAGGCTTTATGTTGTTTATTTTTATTTGGTGATCCTGCCAGTAACACTTCCTGTTCAAGATTGACAACACTTACTCACTGTTTTGTATCTATGATGGAGAATAGTTGTTACTCTGGGCTGCTCCCCTGATTTAGATAACTGGCACCTCCAGTTCATCATGTTTATGACATGGAAGTGTCACGTAGTTTAAAGATGAGTCGAAAGGCTGACAACATTGTTAGATTCCAGTTCACAGGAGACAAGGACACCGGAATTCCAGCAGTATTACCAGGCATGTTCTGTACTTGCACTTGGTCTTAAAATTTGAAAACAAATGCAGATATCGCATCCAAGCACTGATGCTATATTATATTAAAGCTGAGTTCTGGGGTTTAGATATGCATTAAATATTGAAGTATTAATCAAGATTTTACTTGAAAATATAAACCTTGAAAAAAAATCTTGGTTTATGATTGGGTCACACCAGTAGATGGCACTGTATCCTCATGTAAAGTGTGTAACAAACTATTATCAATAATCAACTCAAATTATTACAAAATATTTTAACTATAAAATAACGTAAAATGTAAAATTATAGTTCACACAGGGTTTCTTGCCCTGCTCCAAGAGGCTAAACAAGACAAGGCAAATTAATGCACTGTATAAGAATGCACAACGTTCCAAGGCCAAAAGAGATCTAGATTTTAGCAAGCTTGTGTAAGGACATTCTACAGCACCTTGACCCACTTTGCACTATATGGCCCACTCATATGCCTCAATAACTTCACCTATTGCCAAATTAAATATGGAAAAGTGTCCCACTTGCATGGTGGGTGTCATTAAAATGCTTTCACCTACATAGTTTGTTCTTGTTACCAACCTTTAGGATCAACCGACTGAGCTCATCCTGGTGCAGGAACGATGGCTTGTAACTCTCCTCTGCGAATGAGTTGCTGGAACCTGGAATAAAGAACAGGTTAGATACAACAAACAGAAAGGTAGAAATCCCCCAGTTACAATAAGTTTATACTGGTCACACACACTCTCCTTTGGATCTGTCGGGTGGGTCTATTAGGGGAAAGCACAAGGATTTCCTATGTCCACGAGTTGGCTCTTCTGTCTGGCTGGGGTGCTTGGATCATAACTCTAGCTGAATTAGATTACAAATCCACTGGCAGGTAAAACACTTCATATATGTATTTCAATTATGAGTATTTGTCTGAAGTTCATCAGACAACTGTCAGGGTAACCTCTCCTCCCCTGACACAATGAAGACATTGACTAGATAAAGGTAACACGAGGGAAGATATATTCATTTCTTTAGCAAGGACTGCACAACAATACATTGCCCCTGTTGTAGAAGTGTCCCCTCGCTTGCAGTGACCACACTGGAAGTAAGTGGAATATCCCCAATAGGGTCACAGGCAGCAATCAGAACCTTGTAGAAGCTCAAACACAAATTTACTCTGCAGACATATGGAGGTGCAGAGTGTGCAGCTGCACAGGGGCCCCAGGCTCTTTTCAGTGAACAGGGACCCCATCTCTTGTAGACATCGGAATAGAAAGAGGATTAATGCAAATTTACAGAAAAATAGTTTTGTCCAGATCTGGAGTTTTATAGGTTGTACTGCACCTAGTTCACAATAGATGTATATAAAAACTGATTTTCAATTATTAATATTATTATTACTATTATTATTACTATTATTATTATTATTATTATTATTATTATTAATAATAAACAGGATTTATATAGTGCCAATATATTACACAGCGCTAAATAGGGGTTGCAAATGAAAGACTGATACAGAGAGTGACAGAGGAGGAGTAAAGGACCCAGTCCTGAAGAGTTTACAATCCAGGAGATATCTTATCAATGTTCATTATTAATACCTGGTACCCTGACATAATGGTCATTTTAAGCTTCCCTTTATAGGGTGACAGCGATTCATTCCCATTTCCCATTGGGCTCCTGCAGTCACTCAATCTGCTTCCGCAGCAGTGGCCACTTCAACACAAGCATGGTCCACTGTTGTCACTTTCAGGAAACTCATCCTGATAAACGATTCAAGAGAGAGGATAGAGAAGTGAGTAGGCTTTTAAGGCAAAATAAAATACGAACATTTAATGATCAAAAATTATAGCGGTCCTATTGTTAACACAGAACTACTAATCTAAGAAATAATCAAATCATACACATGAATAGGACAAAATACAGTGTTTACACTTGTGAAACGTGATCAAACATTCTAAGCTTATCTCAGATACCCAACGCGTTTCGCTAATAAGGCTTCATCAGGAATTTTTGAGATCACAGAAATAGGGAACAATAACAATAGATGGTGTAATTACTGTGCTTTAAAACCAAAAAAGGAAGTACCAAGGAAATATAAAGGAAGGATAGGAATATAAAGGAAAAGATATTTCCTTGGTACCTCCTTTTTGGTTTTAAAGCATAGTAATTACACAATCTATTGTTATTGTTCCTCATTTCTGTGATCTCAACAATCCCTTGAGGAAGCCTTATTGGCGAAACGTGTCAGGAACCTAAGATAGGCTTAGAATTTTGTATCCCCTTTCACAAGTGTAAACACTGTATTTTGTCTTATTCATGTCTATGGTTTGATTATTTCTTAGATTAGTAGTTCTATGTTTTTGATCATTAAATGTTTGTATTTTATTTTGCCTTAATAGCCTACTCACTTCTTTATCCTCTCTCTTGAATCATACTTAACAAGGCTTGGCAATAATCTGATATTTACTTTATAGTTACTTCGAATACCTAAAAAAAACCCTCCTGTCTTTCCTACTCTTTACTTCCTGGTAAATGCCATGCAGCCATTACTGCGGTGCATGTGGGTAGGAATTGGCTGCAAAGAAGCTGAAGGGTATTAGCACCATTAACATGCAACAAAAGATAATAAAAAAAGATGAGAAATAATTTCAGAATTGGTTCATACATTAAGTGTAAATCAGCTAGAGTTTATGTATACTTTAACAGCAATTTGTAACTCAGCAATAGCTTGTTCTGAAATCCGGAACAACGCAGAGAAAGTTACGTAGTACAACCACATCACAGGAGGGGGTAACTGGCAATAGCAGAAAGTTTTGTCATGTATTTACAGAATAGAACAATTGTCTGGAATATTGTCTGGTAAACTGGCAACGATTTAACATACCAAACCCATAAGTACTCCAATTATTTCTAATATACTAAAGTTGTCACTAACCCAATTCTAAGGCACCTACATATAGAAAATAGAAAGTCTTTTTATTTAATGTTACATGTACACATGATTGGATGATGGCAGCCAGGGGATCCCCTAAATCTCCAGCCAAAACATTTTTATTTGTGCCACTACTAGGGCACTAGTTGTGATGACAACTATCTAGGA
Organism: Pyxicephalus adspersus; assembly: GCF_032062135.1. Taxonomy (NCBI): domain Eukaryota; kingdom Metazoa; phylum Chordata; class Amphibia; order Anura; family Pyxicephalidae; genus Pyxicephalus; species Pyxicephalus adspersus. The sequence continues at coordinate 26,482,979 of NC_092859.1, forward strand.
AGATAGTCCCCACACTTTGGTGAGATTTATTCTTACTTCCTCTTGTATCTATAGGACAGAAGGGCAAAGAAAATGCACCCCAACCCCACTAAAAAAACAGCCATATCTTAGGTCTTGTACAATTGCACACATTGTACATTTTTTACAGTGTGCATTAGAAGCTGCAGCATCCTTTGCCCAGTCTGACTGTCCCTGGCTTTCCCCTATCATTAATGGATTGCTGTTCTTTTAGTAATGGAGACTCAGCATCACATATGGGTATTACCTGGGACAATCTGAATACAAACCCAACCTTCCTTTCATCTGACAACCACCTATGACAAACAGGTTGCAGGAAGAGGGGGAAGAAACCAGGGAAGGCAAAATGTAAAGCACATTAAACTTCAGCTTCAAATCACTTTGCAGAAATCTGTTTCTACTTTGACATGATGTGATGCCAAAGAAATAAAGAAGACAAAAATAAACCTGATGAACAAAAATCCACAGTGAGTCAATGTTGTATGACAATAAATATGAAAACATACTGGAAATAGTAAAACTTTTACAAGCAGCTGTATCATAAGGCATATTACAATGAAAATGAAATCCATTTGCATTGCAACACATCTCCACAAAATCAGTAAAAATGTTTGTATAAAACTGCTTTTAACTATTAGGTACCAGGATAGACGCCCCCTTTTTTGCCTTCAGAACAACAGTAATTCTTCATGGCATAGAATAAACCATATTGAGCTTCATATTGACACAGATTTATCAGATGACCGCTATGATGCAAATCTCTGGTTTCTCCTTATTCCAATGTTGCTGTATTGGATTGAGATCTGGTGACTGTGGGGGGGCATTTGACTGCAGGACACTCGTCATGTTCAAAAACAGTTTGAGATATTTCGAGCTTTCTTACATGGCACCTTATCCTGCTGGAAGTAGCCATCAGAAGAAAGTAAACTGAGGTCATAAACCAAGGGCATAATCAACAACAATACTAAGGTAGGCTGTGGTATTTAAATGATTCAGTTCGTAATAAAAGGCTCAAAAAATGCCAAGAAATTATCCCCCACTCATCATTAAACCATTGCCACTAGCCTAAACTGTTGATACAAGATAGGATGGATCCATGCTTTTCAAATTTTGCAGCAGAAATTGAGGTTTTCCAAGACCAGGCATCAGTTTTCCAATGTTTTCTTCTTCAATACTGGAGTACCTGTGAGCACTGTAGCCCCAGGTATGATATTCTGCCACTGTAGCCCATCTGCTTCAAGGTTCAATGTGCTGTGCATTGGGAGATTCTCTTCTGCATCCTTCGGTTGTGACAAGTTATTTGAGTTGCTGTTGCCTTCCTATCAGTTTAAACAAGTCTGAGCATTCTCCTCTGACCTCTGGAATCAACAAAGCATTTTCATTCAGAGATTTAGCCCCCTTTTTTGGACCATTCTTTGTAAACCCTGGAGATGGTTGTGTGAAAAATTGCTAGCACATCAGCAATTACTGAAATATTCTGACCGGTCCGCCTGCCACCAACGATACGTCATTACAGCAGGTCATCTTGACAAAGTATACATGCCTAAAAGCTGACATGTGATTGGCTGATCAGATACTTGCATTAACAAGCAGTTGAATAGGTGTACCTAATAAAGTGAGTGGTGAGTTTACATCTCAAAGCTCCCCATTTAGCTGTTCGGTGAAGGACGTCTGTCAATGACATCATTTCAAATAATAATGAAATTCCTGAACAGCTGCTTTCAAGCCATAACAATCAATTCCGAACATTCCTTCCACTTCCTCACCAGCCAGCAGTGAAAAGGTCGGACTTGGCAATCTCTCAGGACCCAGAAAAGAATTGTCAAAACTGAGAACAGATGAAGAGGGTTTTAGTTACGAGGAGTCCGTGTCACCGGCACCATAGCAAGATTACATCAACGAAGGATTAGCACTGCTCCAGATTGTTCTCCAGTCTACCGTGCTTGTGCCAAGTAGTATAAAAACATAATTATTCCTAGAAATCCCATATCTGCCACAGCTGGAATGTATTGAAAGTGGATGCAGAAATCCAATAATAGTTCAGCAGGTACAGATATAACAATCTTACATTTAGGTCATTTGACATGTCTGCATGGACAGATTTTTCAGTGATGCCTCCAGCCTATACAGTGATCACATAAAGCATGGCAATCATCAAACCCAGTGCTCAGGAGGTCACCAGCACTAATGGACAGCCAATGATCCCGTAGTGCTAATTTTGGGTGCAGAAACATTTTAGCGGACATAAGGCTTTACTATAAGTCTGTAAGAAAGCCGGTACTTACCTTTCAGAGATTTCAGATGCTGCACAGCCATCCGTAGGACAGTTAGCTTATCAAGCTTGCGGGGTAAAGGGTCACACTGTGGAATCATGGCGGACAACTCCTCGATCAATGTGTTCATTTTATCCCTCCGCCGCTTCTCCGTCTGACTGTGAGCCTCCCTGTAAGGGACACAGTAATAATACACAAAATATAGCAAAAGATTGTCATTTAATAAAAAATGAATACTGTAGATTTTTAATCTGGGGATTACATTGTGGCTAAGGGGTTAGCACTCTGGCCTTTGCAGCGTTAGGTCCCAAGTTTGAATCTCGGCCAGGACAATGTCTGCATGGAGTTTGCAGGTTCTCCCCGTGTCTGTGTGCGTTTCCTCCCACATCCCAAAAACATTCAGTTAGGTTAATTGGCTTCCGTCTAAAATTGGCCTCAGACTGTATAAGTGACAAATGACTATGGTAAGGACATTAGATTGTGAGCCCCTTTGAGGGCCTATTACACAGCGCTGTGTAATATGATGGCGCTATATAAATACCGTGTAATAATAATAATAATTGCCCAATAATGAGGAAGGATAATTTTCCTATTGGACAATAAAAAGGTTTTGTTTTTTTGTTTTCCTTTGCAGGTTTATGGTTCTGCAGAATTACGTTTTTTTTCTTTGTATTTTTTATTAAAATGTTTGTAACTGCAATATTGAAATGGAGCTCTCGAGTGGCCAAGATTTTTAAAACAATCCACAATCTGAAGATCAAGTTAGTGTTTCCTAAATTTGTAAGTGGAGAGTCATGGGGGGCCACCTTACATCAGGTGGGGGATATCAAACCATTTAGATGTAATAAATAAAGTAAATAAAGGATTTTTACTTGCTCTGCAGGTCAGTAGCATCGTTCCCTTCTGAGACTCTGTGGAGGGTAAATAACACAATCATTACACACAGCATAGTGACCTGGTATGCAATTATCATACAGAACCAAAGAATTCGTACAAAGTATTGGTGGAGAATAAGTCATTGCAAAAAACAAAACACATACAATAAAACCTATTTTATTTATACTGAATCAATTACCGCCAGACCCTGAAAACGAGATACAAGGGTAGTTCTGACTTAGGTCTGTACACCCCACACACAATGCAGTAACCTCAGCAGTCTACAGAGAGGTCCCAGAACTGCAAAGGGGGTCATGTCTGATCTTTAACTTGTATGACTTCTCTTCTTTATCATCGTTATCAGGAAAAAAAAGTCAGCCTGATGGCTGCAAATAATACAGGGAATGTCGTTTTTTCCCCAAGCCGCACCGATGTCATTCAGTGCTCAACCGCCCCAAACTCTGAAATCAATAAACAGACATTAAAGGTGCGGTTGCAGAACTTTTTTGGCAGGGGAGTAATAACCATAAGGTTCCACAACTCCAGGCTGGAAAAACTATCATCACTTTATCATTACAATGTCAATGTTTTTTTTGGTTGCAAGAACAACAAACTTTTAAAGTCACATTACAAACTAGACAAATTACAAACATAATCTGAACTTTTTTACCTACAGTAGCAAAACAAACAAGAAAATGTTGACTACAAAGTTTGTATGACAAAAAAAAATGTATTACAACAAAGACACAGCTACAGGGAATACAGTGTATTATAACTTTTAGCATTTTTCTTACTCGGTCTCACTGATCCTCCTCTTGCGGGAATACTCCAACATGTGCGGACTGAAGGACCTGGAGGTAACCGACCTTGGCTTCGGACCCAGAATGCTGGACACTGCCAAGCATTGGCTGGGCTCCATAATTAGGGTATCTGCAACAAGAAAAATTTATCAGCAACCTAAATAGAGAAGGAGGCATCAAAGAATATACATCTGTAAGCTTCAAGAAGATCAAAAATCACTGTCCTCACATTAAGAATTAATAAAGGGCAACAAGCACACATATATGAGTAATACATGTTTTCTTATAAGTGTTGGTTTATTCATTTGATTTATGTAGAGGGTACTGATGCTTTTTGCTACACCTGGATGAACACAAGAGGACAGCAAAGCAACAATTTAAAAAAACTACATGTCCCATGATTCCTTGCTTTGTGTATCATGGATGGGAGTGATTACACTGGTAGTCCCAGCTCTGTACAGCACAATGGGGTGGCTACAAACACTCTTTTGAAAGGAGCATAAATTGTAGCCACAGGCATTGCAGAAATTACAGATCTCCGCAAAAATTGCCAAGTATTTATGGGGCCAAACTGAACACATTCTAGATCAGCAAGAGGAAGGATTGCATCTTAGACATTTTAAGATTTTTTTTTTTCTTTAGTTACACTTTATTGCTAACTCTAGAAAAATAATGTACATATGTGAAATACATGAAAGTATTATTTAGCTTTTTTTAGTTAGGCCTATTTTTTGTCCAGCAGTCCTGAGATTTACACATAGAGATAAGAGTCAGGGCGGTGACCTGAATTTTCTGCACTGCAGTTAGTGACAAATAACTTGGTCACCTTTCTTCCCAAAACATATAATTAGGAAATGAGATGTGTGTAGAGTTTGCCTTCATTATATATAATTATACATGATAATATATATATATATATATATATATATATATATATATAAAAAATGATAGATATTATAATAAATATATTAATAAAATAAATAAATGATACACCAAACATTCCAGGATCAAGGGAGGGTTCAACAATTACCAGGCACCATTACAAACCCTGATTCCCTTCTGAGGTTCATGTGATGTCCATGACCTAAATATTGGCAAATATTTTGACATCCAGTAACACACCATCACCCAAAGCCAGCAAGCCAGTGTACCCATTGAGGAAGTGGTACAGGAAATATACTTTGTTTTCAGTTGTATACATTTATATACATATATATATACTTTTATAGTTCCAGAAGTGTCCCTATCAGTAAATCAGTCCAATGTAGTGCTGTGCAGCCATCACTGGAGGCTGGTGGAGATTCTAGAACTGCGTCGCAATCCACTGCGGGCACAAAACCGCTCCCAGACGCTGCCATTCACTTGAATTGGTCTGGCTGGGGCCACAGTTAAGCTTTTGTGATAACACCGCAGACAACCATGGGTCTGTAATGGCTCATAGGGTTTTCGATCTTCTTTAATCTGCAGTGACCTGATTCCACAGCTGTGTTTACTATCCACGCCATGTCTGTAAAGTGTGTCATTTAGTTTGGCACATTGACAGCATTTGACTGCAGGACACTCGTCATGTTCAAAAACAGTTTGAGATATTTCGAGCTTTCTTACATGGCACCTTATCCTGCTGGAAGTAGCCATCAGAAGAAAGTAAACTGAGGTCATAAACCAAGGGCATAATCAACAACAATACTAAGGTAGGCTGTGGTATTTAAATGATTCAGTTCGTAATAAAAGGCTCAAAAAATGCCAAGAAATTATCCCCCACTCATCATTAAACCATTGCCACTAGCCTAAACTGTTGATACAAGATAGGATGGATCCATGCTTTTCAAATTTTGCAGCAGAAATAGAGGTTTTCCAAGACCAGGCATCAGTTTTCCAATGTTTTCTTCTTCAATACTGGAGTACCTGTGAGCACTGTAGCCCCAGGTATGATATTCTGCCACTGTAGCCCATCTGCTTCAAGGTTCAATGTGCTGTGCATTGGGAGATTCTCTTCTGCATCCTTCGGTTGTGACAAGTTATTTGAGTTGCTGTTGCCTTCCTATCAGTTTAAACAAGTCTGAGCATTCTCCTCTGACCTCTGGAATCAACAAAGCATTTTCATTCAGAGATTTAGCCCCCTTTTTTGGACCATTCTTTGTAAACCCTGGAGATGGTTGTGTGAAAAATTGCTAGCACATCAGCAATTACTGAAATATTCTGACCGGTCCGGCTGCCACCAAAGATACACCATTACAGCAGGTCATCTTGACAAAGTATACATGCCTAAAAGCTGACATGTGATTGGCTGATCAGATACTTGCATTAACAAGCAGTTGAATAGGTGTACCTAATAAAGTGAGCGGTGAGTTTACATCTCAAAGCTCCCCATTTAGCTGTTCGGTGAAGGACGTCTGTCAATGACATCATTTCAAATAATAATGAAATTCCTGCACAGCTGCTCTCAAGCCATAACAATCAATTCCGAACATTCCTTCCACTTCCTCACCAGCCAGCAGTGAAAAGGTCGGACTTGGCAATCTCTCAGGACCCAGAAAAGAATTGTCAAAACTGAGAACAGATGAAGAGGGTTTTAGTTACGAGGAGTCCGTGTCACCGGCACCATAGCAAGATTACATCAACGAAGGATTAGCACTGCTCCAGATTGTTCTCCAGTCTACCGTGCTTGTGCCAAGTAGTATAAAAACATAATTATTCCTAGAAATCCCATATCTGCCACAGCTGGAATGTATTGAAAGTGGATGCAGAAATCCAATAATAGTTCAGCAGGTACAGATATAACAATCTTACATTTAGGTCATTTGACATGTCTGCATGGACAGATTTTTCAGTGATGCCTCCAGCCTATACAGTGATCACATAAAGCATGGCAATCATCAAACCCAGTGCTCAGGAGGTCACCAGCACTAATGGACAGCCAATGATCCCGTAGTGCTAATTTTGGGTGCAGAAACATTTTAGCGGACATAAGGCTTTACTATAAGTCTGTAAGAAAGCCGGTACTTACCTTTCAGAGATTTCAGATGCTGCACAGCCATCCGTAGGACAGTTAGCTTATCAAGCTTGCGGGGTAAAGGGTCACACTGTGGAATCATGGCGGACAACTCCTCGATCAATGTGTTCATTTTATCCCTCCGCCGCTTCTCCGTCTGACTGTGAGCCTCCCTGTAAGGGACACAGTAATAATACACAAAATATAGCAAAAGATTGTCATTTAATAAAAAATGAATACTGTAGATTTTTAATCTGGGGATTACATTGTGGCTAAGGGGTTAGCACTCTGGCCTTTGCAGCGTTAGGTCCCAAGTTTGAATCTCGGCCAGGACAATGTCTGCATGGAGTTTGCAGGTTCTCCCCGTGTCTGTGTGCGTTTCCTCCCACATCCCAAAAACATTCAGTTAGGTTAATTGGCTTCCGTCTAAAATTGGCCTCAGACTGTATAAGTGACAAATGACTATGGTAAGGACATTAGATTGTGAGCCCCTTTGAGGGCCTATTACACAGCGCTGTGTAATATGATGGCGCTATATAAATACCGTGTAATAATAATAATAATTGCCCAATAATGAGGAAGGATAATTTTCCTATTGGACAATAAAAAGGTTTTGTTTTTTTGTTTTCCTTTGCAGGTTTATGGTTCTGCAGAATTACGTTTTTTTTCTTTGTATTTTTTATTAAAATGTTTGTAACTGCAATATTGAAATGGAGCTCTCGAGTGGCCAAGATTTTTAAAACAATCCACACTCTGAAGATCAAGTTAGTGTTTCCTAAATTTGTAAGTGGAGAGTCATGGGGGGCCACCTTACATCAGGTGGGGGATATCAAACCATTTAGATGTAATAAATAAAGTAAATAAAGGATTTTTACTTGCTCTGCAGGTCAGTAGCATCGTTCCCTTCTGAGACTCTGTGGAGGGTAAATAACACAATCATTACACACAGCATAGTGACCTGGTATGCAATTATCATACAGAACCAAAGAATTCGTACAAAGTATTGGTGGAGAATAAGTCATTGCAAAAAACAAAACACATACAATAAAACCTATTTTATTTATACTGAATCAATTACCGCCAGACCCTGAAAACGAGATACAAGGGTAGTTCTGACTTAGGTCTGTACACCCCACACACAATGCAGTAACCTCAGCAGTCTACAGAGAGGTCCCAGAACTGCAAAGGGGGTCATGTCTGATCTTTAACTTGTATGACTTCTCTTCTTTATCATCGTTATCAGGAAAAAAAAGTCAGCCTGATGGCTGCAAATAATACAGGGAATGTCGTTTTTTCCCCAAGCCGCACCGATGTCATTCAGTGCTCAACCGCCCCAAACTCTGAAATCAATAAACAGACATTAAAGGTGCGGTTGCAGAACTTTTTTGGCAGGGGAGTAATAACCATAAGGTTCCACAACTCCAGGCTGGAAAAACTATCATCACTTTATCATTACAATGTCAATGTTTTTTTTGGTTGCAAGAACAACAAACTTTTAAAGTCACATTACAAACTAGACAAATTACAAACATAATCTGAACTTTTTTACCTACAGTAGCAAAACAAACAAGAAAATGTTGACTACAAAGTTTGTATGACAAAAAAAAATGTATTACAACAAAGACACAGCTACAGGGAATACAGTGTATTATAACTTTTAGCATTTTTCTTACTCGGTCTCACTGATCCTCCTCTTGCGGGAATACTCCAACATGTGCGGACTGAAGGACCTGGAGGTAACCGACCTTGGCTTCGGACCCAGAATGCTGGACACTGCCAAGCATTGGCTGGGCTCCATAATTAGGGTATCTGCAACAAGAAAAATTTATCAGCAACCTAAATAGAGAAGGAGGCATCAAAGAATATACATCTGTAAGCTTCAAGAAGATCAAAAATCACTGTCCTCACATTAAGAATTAATAAAGGGCAACAAGCACACATATATGAGTAATACATGTTTTCTTATAAGTGTTGGTTTATTCATTTGATTTATGTAGAGGGTACTGATGCTTTTTGCTACACCTGGATGAACACAAGAGGACAGCAAAGCAACAATTTAAAAAAACTACATGTCCCATGATTCCTTGCTTTGTGTATCATGGATGGGAGTGATTACACTGGTAGTCCCAGCTCTGTACAGCACAATGGGGTGGCTACAAACACTCTTTTGAAAGGAGCATAAATTGTAGCCACAGGCATTGCAGAAATTACAGATCTCCGCAAAAATTGCCAAGTATTTATGGGGCCAAACTGAACACATTCTAGATCAGCAAGAGGAAGGATTGCATCTTAGACATTTTAAGATTTTTTTTTTTCTTTAGTTACACTTTATTGCTAACTCTAGAAAAATAATGTACATATGTGAAATACATGAAAGTATTATTTAGCTTTTTTTAGTTAGGCCTATTTTTTGTCCAGCAGTCCTGAGATTTACACATAGAGATAAGAGTCAGGGCGGTGACCTGAATTTTCTGCACTGCAGTTAGTGACAAATAACTTGGTCACCTTTCTTCCCAAAACATATAATTAGGAAATGAGATGTGTGTAGAGTTTGCCTTCATTATATATAATTATACATGATAATATATATATATATATATATATATATATATATATATAAAAAATGATAGATATTATAATAAATATATTAATAAAATAAATAAATGATACACCAAACATTCCAGGATCAAGGGAGGGTTCAACAATTACCAGGCACCATTACAAACCCTGATTCCCTTCTGAGGTTCATGTGATGTCCATGACCTAAATATTGGCAAATATTTTGACATCCAGTAACACACCATCACCCAAAGCCAGCAAGCCAGTGTACCCATTGAGGAAGTGGTACAGGAAATATACTTTGTTTTCAGTTGTATACATTTATATACATATATATATACTTTTATAGTTCCAGAAGTGTCCCTATCAGTAAATCAGTCCAATGCAGTGCTCTGCAGCCATCACTGGAGGCTGGTGGAGATTCTAGAACTGCGTCGCAATCCACTGCGGGCACAAAACCGCTCCCAGACGCTGCCATTCACTTGAATTGGTCTGGCTGGGGCCACAGTTAAGCTTTTGTGATAACACCGCAGACAACCATGGGTCTGTAATGGCTCATAGGGTTTTCGATCTTCTTTAATCTGCAGTGACCTGATTCCACAGCTGTGTTTACTATCCACGCCATGTCTGTAAAGTGTGTCATTTAGTTTGGCACATTGACAGGTTAGACGGGGCATTGTGCGTTGGCGATTGAGGGAGACGATTTTAGACTGTACAGAACATTCTGAGTAGTTTCAAGAAGTTGGTACTTCATCAATGCACAGCGCTGTAACAGGTTTTCCCATTACAAGATCTTCCCCAAATGTTGGATGGTCACCAGGACAAATAAATAGGGCACAGACAGAAATAAAACCTAAAGTGGACTGCAATTTCACTGGTTTAATATTGTGCAAAGAACTTCATAGTCTGCAAAACTCAACTGATCTGATATGGCTGCTTCTATAGAACGGGGATCACTGTGCTGGGTGACGGATCAAACAGTTCCCCATTGAGTGGGAAAACTACTAGAAAGAATCCGCTGAACACCTTGTATATAAAATGAGCTGCACTTCTGATGGTGGTGGACCAATAGTTGTTAGTGGGTGTTTGTAGGGATTACAATGGATGGCACCTTGCCATGATAAGCAGCACTCCCATTTATTGTGACAACACCATCACAAGCCAAATGCATGCCAATGTTTTAGGATCATGCCGGGTCTCTGCCTCAAGGCATTTTAGTGAATGGACCCATAGGTGACCCTCATTGGCATTTAGAGGACTGTGACTTTGTCTTCAAAATAAATATGTCATACACATTTGATGAGAGAGCTAGTGAGTTCTTCTTATTTGTTCCCATGAAATACATAGAGTGTCCCCAATACAAGTGACATAGCAGAAGCTTATGTATAAGAACGAGAAGGAGACGTCAAAATGGGCATCACAGGTGTGGAGAACCAAGAAATCTGCACAGGGATAGTGGGAGCCCCTCAAAAGGTGCACATAAGGTTTGTAGAGCCAAGAGTTTAGCACAGAGATTGTGACAACCCACCATGCAATGAGCACCATGAGCACAGCAGACCTGGGCACTCAGGACAGGGATAGTATGTACCCTTCATAAAATGGGTACTCAGTGCAATGAAGGGGTGATGGGTATCATAAAATGGGTACAGAATTTGTGCACACAGCACATGGAAGATGAGTACGACTCATAATGGGCACAGCAGGTGTGCCTGCCAATATGAGACAGTTGTGTAAACTCTGCAATACCCACTAAGCACTTCAATATCGATTTTAGGCAGTCTGGCACTTGAAAGCCATGAAGACAGAAGCTCTCCACCAGCGGATAAGATGACCCGACAGTCAGACGGTTATTGCCGGACTCGGTGCGGCTTTGCAAGGAGATTAAGTCTTTTCCACAAATCTCATCTGACCTGCAGGGGGTCGGCCACTGGAAAGCATAATACACTGCAGATCACAGATCAGCGGGCTGTAAATAGACTTTTCTTCCCTGGTACAGCTGAAAAGGATTAAATCTTTTTTAATGGGGCAGAGACAAAAAGCTGTAACGCATAGCAACCAGATACAATTTATGTTCTACAAAGTAACAAGAAGGTTAGTTGATCCATGATTGGTCACAATGGTTCCCCAGCCAGACTAAAGTCCACAACTCAAAAGTCATCACAGTTCCAAGGCTCCCAGTTTGAAGGAACCACCACAAGGCTTGTCTCCTTCGGGCTCCCCTCCTCCTTCCTGTAAGTTGGACAAACACCCACCGTCAGCCAACCAACTCACACGCAAACATTTCACCCCCATTTTCCCCACTTTGCATGGAATGGGAAATGATGCGGCACGTGTCGGGGGTTTTTCCTCCAATGTCCAAATGGGGAGATTTGAAAGTGATGAGGAAATGTAAAACTACTGTCCCCAGAACAGAAATAAATATTCAGTAGAAAAATAATTTTAATATTAATAATCTGCATTTATATAGCGCCAACATATTATGCAGCACTGTACAATAAATAAAGGTTGCAAATGACAGTTACACAGAAGGAGGGGAGACCCCAATTCCTCCTGGACAATCTTTGCCAGTAATTTGCACCCCCGGTCTTTATACCCCTGGCTTCAGTAAACCCCAAGTAGAACCCCCACGATTGGAATTTTCCTGATTTGATTCCCTGTCGGGGCTAATAATATTCTGATCATTTCACAATTCCTAATCCACAGCCAATTATACAGCAGGACAATCTGGAAAATCCACATACGCTGAAGTGACATTGACGGTGACGCAGATACAGACAGCCTGGGGGGACAGAGCAACAATGGCAATATTCTGTTATACAAAAACGTAAAATTACAAAACCCTCCATGGCTGATGAATCGCCCTCCCTATTAGACCCACTGACCTAAATACTCAGAAAATGATGAGAAATACAGGGCAGCCGGCTGTCCTAACCTCCTCCATTTAGAGAAACTGGAGCAGGGATTAAAAGATGGATCCAATTAAATGTACAGCCATGGCTGGGGGGTCGGGGTCAGGGGGCACAGCAAACACCACAAGGTGCCAGTTCCAGGGCAACCATACTGATTCCAGTTTCACCATCATGTGTCACAGTATGAGACATCAGACAGTTTGGAGTTATTCAGGTGGTAAAGGTAGGGGTCATGCAATGTGCACCTTTAAAAACCATTTGGCAGCTGCCATGTCTCCCTACAAGTGGCTGTGCACATACATAGTACAGACATGGACCATCACCATAACTTATAGCTAGCCAATTCCTCTCTATATGCTTCACCGTCATCATTGCTTGGAACTGGGTTTCCCGAAGGAAGCTCGTCCTGGGCAAGCATGTCAAGCTGACCCTGGAGTGAGTGCATGTAGAAAGCAATTGGAAGAGATCAGAGGAATAGGACTGGACAAAAATATATATATAAAGGGTTACAACACTATTTGCAAAATTTTATTTATCACATACAAAGCAAACTGGATGTCATTCTACAACTGTATTAGACAGGGCTGCTGACCGTACTGCCTGATACACAGATGGCCACAAGGGGGAGCACTTACAACTCCCTATATGAAATGCAATGGGCCCAATTTATTAAAGCTCTACAAGGCTGGAGAGGAGACACTTTCATCAGTAAACCTGGGTGATCCAGCAATCCTGGAATGGATTTCTTCAAAGTAATTTGCTAGCAAATGTTGTGAATGCTGGACCAGATCTATTCCAGGTTTGCTGGATTGCCCAGGTCTAGTGATGTAGGTGGATCCTCTCCAGCCTTGGAGAGATTTAATAAATCAAGCCCAATGATGGAAATGTGGGATTTTTATTTATAGGCACAATCCTACACACATTCCTGCATGTAGGTTTCCAGCAAGTGGATCTCCCCGGAGGACCTGAACGGGTTAAAGGGCACTTCCATATTTCTGGGATGACACAGGTATGTCTTAGTAGCTGTTTCACAATCCCATCTCTCACCTTCAATAAGGTATTAATTACTCAAGAATTAAAATGAAGTTAATGACTACATACAACAGGATGAAATCGCAGTGCTATTATTATTTTATGGTGACTCATGGAAGCCATCACACCTACAGACAGCCATGAAACTACACCTACAGCCTCAGAGGGAAATACAAAAAGAAAGGTGAGAAACAATCAGAAATGGACCTTTTCTGCCCCGACTGGTAGTATCCAAACCCAAGAACAACACCAGTCCCTAGATGTGGGGACCTCATTAGTTTCCCATTTTCAGGTTTGTTTGGACCCCCAAAACTATCCCTTACCTATGAGCCCAACATTACACCCACCCTGCATCCCCACAAATGCCCCTTAATGCTAGCCTTTCTCTGTGGCCCTGAACATTAGCCCTCACCTATGACCCCAATATTATACCCTACCTGCAACCCCATTCCACCCATCCATGTGACCTTAAAAATAACCCTCAATGCTAGCTTTTCTCTGTGACCCCAAATCTAGCCTTCACCTATGACCCCAATATAATACAATGCGTTTCTATTTTCTTGTATTGAGCTGACAACGCTGCCTCTCCTGCACTGAATTCTAAAGCAAGTGCTGCTGCACTACAGAACACCTCCCCCAATCCATAAGAATGTGTTCTGTAGTCCAGCAGGAAACAACTAGACAGTATCAAACAAATCACTTCTTTGATCCTTCAGCACGCAGCTCGTGGTACAGGGAAGGGTTAACATGGAGCAGTGAGATCAATAAACACAATACAAGCTTATACAGACAACGCCCTGACCTACTTCTCCCGAGACACAGTGAGGAGCAGGCAGTGCAGGTGAGGAGGATGACACTACCTGTTTGTTTCTATACCATAAGTACCTGTCATCCCTGGCACACATAGAGAGATTATCCTCTATGCAGTGTTGTATGCAGAGCTGGGGACACAAAAGGCCCAACACACGGAATGATGGAGCGCTGGGGAGGTAACACACGGCAGCCAATTACAATCCAGCTTCTGAAGATGACCAATCAATAAAATGATAATGCTATAAAATAATCACTGCTCTCCGCAGCACACGTTCTCTGTTACACATCTAAACTGGTTTGTTTTATTGCAGAACAGACCACCTGTTCCCTCTGCAATAATGAATTTTTCATTGAACAGAGTCCCCAAAAGACATAAAGAACTAGAAAGACTTATCAATCATGACATGTCAGAGGTGGTAGGGGGTGGCTTTGGATAGAAGGTATCTCACAACAAAATCAAGGTAGGATACCCCTTTAAAAAAGAATATCAACTAAAATGAGAAGATTGCTGTAACTTGTCAAAAACTGTACATCAAAGGTCTACCCCTATATATCCCAGGGGAGGTGACAACATCATCTAATCATATTATTATTATTATTTTTATTATTAATAAACAGGTTTTATATAGCGCCAACATATTACGCAGCGCTGTACATAGACAATGGTCACTTGTGTACAGTGGATGTTTATTAGGAGCATTTTCTTCTGTGGTTGATGGAAATCCTCCACCTGGTCATTGAAACCTATACTACCCCCAAACTGAACTGTCTGGCCCCTGAATGCTCTAGTTCTATCCATGCTCAGCAATATTAAAATTAATAAATTATATTTATAAAGCACCAACATATTACGCAGCGCTGTACAATAAATATGGATCAGCTGCACAAATCACACAGAACAGTTGGGATTCTGCATCATACAAGGAGAAACATTCAAGTAGAGGGGAAAAAATCCAGATTTGTACAGAATTTAGGAAAGCTCCACCATTCATCATTAAAAAGCCATCCTGAAGCTCCAGCTAAGTGACTTTGCCTATGCTAAGAAAGTTTTCAGTCCGCTGCAGATAGGAGGGAACATTTCCTCAGTCTCCTCTCCACCAATGATCAGATTGCAACATTGTAACAAGGAGAAGCTGCAGCATGGGCTGATCTGTCCCAGACATTACCAAGGTTTTATTGATGAACTGTGATCTGGCATCTCAGGCCAGGATGTCCTTGGAGAACACCCGAAAAAGGATGGTTCTGTCCATTTAGAGTGAAAATAAAATGAAGGTTTTGTCAAATGGACATTGTTATCTGTTTGAGAGATCATTAATATCTGGCACATTAGTCATGATAAAATTTAAAGACAGGTCCTCTTTAAATTCTCGGCCACTTCAAGGAAGCAGATTAAAGTATTACTTTTTAGAATCTTGATATTCAGGTAGATTGAGTTGTTTAACAATTGCCAGATGTTTTATAAGATGATTCGTCAGGGACACTTCCTAAACCTCTCAGGAGAGAAGTGCGACATTGATGTTTGTTTCAAGAGACAACTGAAGGAACTATCTGGGGCGAAGCGAGGACAGCCGCGTAAGCTCCCCGCTGGGCATTCCTGCTTAATAGGAGTAGTTGGCACACATGACATGAAATAAATTAACTGTTTCAAAACAAGCACTAAGGTTCTCCCATAATTCTCAGGAGAACAGAGCAAATCCCAGACACTAATTAATCCCAATTGTAACACCGACGAGCTGAAACTGATTATTCTCATTTGTGTGCACGGAACAGAATCACACCATGCTGAGGACGCCACCAGCTAGCGAGGCTGTAACGAGTTCTACCGACAAGCCAAGATTTTCCCATAGAGTGGAAAACATGGTGAACTCATTATCCCCCGTCTTATATGCAGAACTGCCGCAGAACCGCCATCAACAAACCAGTTCTAAGATAAATAAAAAGAACAGCTATGAAAAACAGCCGATGTTTTGGGTAGTCACAGGCTGGTTAAAGGAACTGGTATTTCTTGGAGGTGCAGATGGCAAGATTTCCTAGTATTCTCCCCGTGTTTGTGTGGGTTTCCTCCGGGTACTCCGGTTTCCTTCCACATTCAGAAAATATGCAGTTGGGTTAATTGGCTTTCCCCCCAAAATTGACCTTAGACTGTACTAATGACAAATGACTATTGTAGGGACTTTAGATTGTGAGCTCCTTTGAGGGACTGCTAGTGACATGACTATGGACTTTGTACAGCGGTGCAAAATATGTTGGCGCTATATATATATATATACTAATGCAATAATAATAATAGTCTAGTTCTGCCTCTCCCATAATAAAGGTGCCCTCCTCTATAAGACCTGGATTCCCTATTCACCTAACACAATCATTGGTATATTGGACCATGGGGACTTCCCACCACTGGGGTGCTAAGAGGGCCACTGAGTGATTGGGTATTAAAATACACCTGTGGAGTAAAGAGAAAAGGCAAAAGTGCCACACCACAGATATGAGTTCCCAAATTTATTGATTTCATCATGGCCGTCCAGTCTTCTCCCTAATTTTTTTAAGCTTGGTGAGAAGAAACTGTAGGCGGGTAGTGTACTGTGACCCAACTTTTCAGGAACAAAAAAAAGCCGACTAAAAGGGGCTGGGGAGAACACTGAAAGTCTAAAGGTAACATGCCAACATGTTTCAGAAGCTTCAACCCTCTCTATTCATCAGAACATCAAGTGCAAGTATGGGAAGTACCGTAGACCTGCATGGGCTAAGTGGAGGGTGATTTAGCACTTTTAGTAGATTTAGAATTGACTGTTTTAAAGAGGACCTGTAGTCATCAGTGTTGCCAGTAATCTCCATGCAGCTGACCTTCTCCCCTTCCTTTCTCTAGGTAGAAACAGGGCTTTGCTTCCAGTAATGCCCTCATTTCCTGATGACTACTGGTGTAATTATTAGGAAGAAGTGGGGGGGGTGCATTAATAACCCAAAATAAGTCCACCCAACGGATGAAGCAGTGAGATCCTTTCACTGCAGGTCCCCAGGTACAGCTTGTTCTCTATGAAGGGGACAGTGAGGGGCACATCTAGGAACTTGTATGATGACATTCTGCACTTCCAAATATAGTATGGTGATCACGTTTTTATCTTATACTTTTCTGTATTCACTGGTGGAACCTTTAAGGTCCATTGGTGTTAGGGAACAACCAAGCCTGAGTCATTGTACTTATCAGTATGGGATATATCCTCATGCTAAGATGCAAAACCAACTCTGGATCCAGAACCCTTTATTCACATACTCACATTTTACATTTACATTTTAAAACAGCTATTTAGAATATATGCCCCACATTCCTCCACAAAAGGTAACACTCGATATCTGCATGCGCTTTAAGTTTAGGAAACCTTGAACCCAAAAATATCCAAAACTAGATATCTTTAAAAGGCCTAAACAGTCTACATGGCTTCCCATTCCACAACCCATCGACCAACAGGAAGGCTTTATTTCCTTGGACCGGGCAATATCAGATCAGAGACCACAGGGAATGTAGTCCCAGATAACACACAGATAATATATCGTACTTTCAGCTTTGGTTCTTCCAGGTAAATTTCAAAATGTCAGCAGTAATTATTTTGGGACTTTTGGCACCTACCTACACATTTCAATGTGACAACAAAGTCATTCTCAGCCCGAAGACAGATTTTATCATAATTATTTTCATTCTCCTAATTATAAGGTTCAGGATTAGGTTCAGGGTTGGGTTCTTGATAAAGATTACTATGCTGTAAAGGGTCCTGACAAAACTTCTTCTTTTGGTTTTGGATAGATTGAGGAAAGATTAGGATCCTAGTCAGGTTTTTATGGCTATCCAGAAACCATTAACAAAGATTTCTCAATTTCTGTCCTGATGGTAACCATTTGCCCAAAGTTCTATAAAACCCCTTTAAAAGGGTCATGGGTTACAGGTTAAAAGGGTGGAACACCAAAAACAAGTATCTTCCTGGATGTTGGAATTTTAAACCCCCTGACATTTCCTTATATTAGGATTTCTACAGATGAGATCTCTACACCAAGTTTCCCAGTCTGCTAAATATAACCTTATAATATTCTTTACGTTGTAGAGGATGAGCGGTCATCAGTTTGCTGTAATAAATACATAGAAGGGTGACACATCATGTCTTACTAAGGAGAAGAGAGTGGAATACCTCTTGTGTTGCAGACCTTGCACTGGCCAACTGGTTCGAAAGAGAGAATTTGTCATTGTTGAGCTTTTGAAATATCTTAATATTATATCTTAAATCATAGCTTATAAAATAATTGCCTCTTGATTCAACCTGCTTGATCCAAGTCTGACCGGTCAACCGAGTCAGTCAACACATCTAATTTACTAAGAATCAGTTCACGCCACTTACTCCTCTAGCAGCATTCTCCATATATTAAATAATTAGGAAAATAATGAAGATCCTGCCATTGGATCCTAAATCACACAGAATTATGCTGCTGATGATTATAGGCTGATGTCCTCCCACTGGAGGGAGAAATAGTTTATTTTGTTGTATAAAAACAGAGACGTCAGCTGGGGGTGGTGTATATGTCATACAGAACCCAAGACAATGACACCGATATACTAACTCAGAATCTTCACTCAAAATATGTAAATATTTAATTATCCAATCATGCGAAAAATAAAAGCTTGTTCACCCTGTATACCCAATCACATGCTGATATAATAACTGAACAGGAATTTGCCTTGTGATTGGATAACTGAAGTGGAAAATTTATGTTAATATTCTTTAGTAATTTAGCACAAAGATGGCACCAATGGAGGGTTGTAACAAAGGGGAATATGTTGTAACAACACTGGAGAACATCTCTTTAGAAGCAATGTATGATGAAGTGTTATCTGATTTCACAGAGCTGCAAAAGTGTCAATAGTAATTCATGGCATGTATCGGAGGTCGGCTCTATAGGTAAATAACAGCCAGTTATATATATATTTAATGTACAGCGCTGCGTAATATGTTGGCGCTATATAAATCCTGTTTATTAATAATAATAATAATAATAATAATAATATTTATAGAATAGACATATGTGACATCCTACAACAAGGGGCCGGGAAACTTTTTGGACTACTAGGCCATTCTTCCACTCATCCGCGGTGTAGTCTCTGTATGTGTGCTTGGCATCGAAATGCCGCTTGAGATTCGACCACTTAAAAGTGCTGTTGGTGTCGTTGCACACTAAACACAGGGCTTTGTTGCCGCGTTGGACGAATAATAATTCGTCAGTCCTATCGGGGTTGAAGACACGACGTTCAAGGTCAACCATTCCGGAGACTGGTAGCTATTTGGGTTACTGTGTGGGAACTCGATGATATCGATGACATCGCGGGAACTCGCAATAACACAACAAACCAATTAGGCAAGAACCAATAATAAAAAAACTAGGGGGGCATTAGGCCGGACTGGAATACTGGCTAGGACGTATCCGGCCTAAAGGCCGGAGTTTGCCTACCTCTGTCCTACAGTAAAATACAGTATAATACAGTCAAATAATAGTAATATTATTCACACCAATGTATGAGAACAACAAGCAGTGTACAGCAGATACAAAGAAGTATTAATATACAATATAAATATATAGGAACACACAATATAAGATAACAGGGATGATTGTGGAGAATTACAGAGCACTGTTTAAGCAATAAAAGAAAATATTATCCTATACAGTAACGTATAGCTTCATATTGTACAGTACAGGAGATAATAAGAAATTTTACTTTATACAGTAATATACAGCTTCATAAGTATGCTACAGGAAATATTACTTTACATAGTAATGAATAGCTTCATATAGTACAGTACAGGAGATAATAGGAAATATTACTTTATATAGTATTGAATAATTTCATATAGTACAGTACAGGAGATAATAGGAAATATTACTTTATATAGTATTGAATAATTTCATATAGTACAGTACAGGAGATAATAGGAAATAATACTTTATATAGTAATGTATAGCTTCTTAGAGTACTGTACAGGAGATAATAGGAAATATTATTTTTAATAGTAGCATATAGCTTCATAGAGTACTGTACAGGAGATAACCGGAAATAATACTTTATATAGTAATGTATAGCTTCTTAGAGTACTGTGCAGGAGATAACAGGAAATATAACTTTATATAGTAATGTATAGCTTCATATAGTACTGTGCAGGAGATAAGATGGAAATGTTACTTTATACAGTAGTATATGGCTCCATATAGTACTGTACAGGATAGAAGAGGAAATGTTACTCGAAACTGTAATGTATAGCGTCAGATAGCATTCTTAGGAAGATAAAGGGAAATGTTACTAAATGCACTAATATATAGTACTGTATAATAGGTAAGAGGAGAATGTTACTCTATAAAGAAGTATTTGGCTCCATAAAGCACTGGACAGAAGATAAAATGTTACTCTGTACATTGTTGTATAGCTTCATATAGTACTATAGAGGAGAAAAGAGAAAATGTTAGTCTGTATAATAATCAATAGCTTCATAAATTATGATGCGGAAGATCAAGGGAAATGTTACTCCAAACATTCATCAAATAGCACTGAACAGGAGATAAAATTTTACTGTGTACAGTAATGTATAGCTTCAGATGGCATTGAGCAGGAGATAAAGGGAGATGTTACTAAATACACCAATATATAGTATAGTACAGGAGA
>NC_092859.1:26506642-26517476 GCF_032062135.1 Pyxicephalus adspersus
ATAGAGTAATGTATGGGAAGATATGTGATCTATAGAGTAATGTACAGGAAGATATGTGATCCATAGAGTAATGTATGGGAAGATATGTGATCTATAGAGTAATATACAGGAAGATATGTGATCTATAGAGTAATGTACAGGAAGATATGTGATCTATAGAGTAATATACAGGAAGATATGTGATCTATAGAGTAATGTACAGGAATATATGAGATCTATAGAGTAATGTACAGGAAGATATGTGATCCATAGAGTAATGTATGGGAAAATATGTGATCTATAGAGTAATGTACGGGTAGATATGTGATCTATAGAGTAATGTACAGGATTGTGTTGTATTGTACAGGGATCAATATTACAGAAAAATCATGCAGTACTCTATGGGTGATAATGGTTATCAGTACAGAGTGATATAAAGTATCGGAGTATTATACATCTGATCACAGGCAGTATTATCAGTGACAATACCCAGGGTCATGCAGTACTCTATAGGTGATGGTGGTATCAGTACAGAGTGATATGAAGTATCGGAGTATTACACAGAGTAATGTACAGGATTGTGTTGTATTGTAGAGGGATGAATATTATAGATCATGTTGTACTCTGTAGGAGGAGATAGTAATATGAAGTATGGGAGTAGTATAGATCTGATCACAGGAAGTATTATCAGGCAGTATAATATATTCCTATCGGGGATTATTATACCCGGGAGTACCCTGGGTATTACA
Organism: Pyxicephalus adspersus; assembly: GCF_032062135.1. Lineage (NCBI taxonomy): Eukaryota > Metazoa > Chordata > Amphibia > Anura > Pyxicephalidae > Pyxicephalus > Pyxicephalus adspersus. Next base: position 26,507,371 of record NC_092859.1, read on the forward strand.
CAGCATTGCACAGAATGATATCTCGGGGTATTCACCCATGTGTAGGTGTGATGAGAAGTACAGGATCGTACATAACTGTACAGTAGGGATTAGAATAGAGATTAATGTGCGGGGTCACTCCTCCATGGGGTAATACAGAGCATAGCACAGCGATAAGTACTATGGGGAGCTATGAATAGGGCGAGATAACCTCTCCCGGGGGTGAGAACACCTCTCCCGGTGTTCGGGGCTCTAAGCTCTCGCACTCACCCGGCAGCTCGTCCCTGTCCCCCCCGGCCGCTGTCATCCCGATCCCGGCCAGCCGGCATTGAGCAGCCCGCACTGTCGCCAGACCACGCCCCTTTCCGACGCCCCGCCCACTCCAGACCAGCAGCCAGAATGTTGCTGGAGCCTTCCCGCGAGAATGACAGGAGGCGGGGTTGTTTCCAGGGCAACCGCAATGCTTCCCGAGAGAAGAAACGCCCACTCCTCAATCAGTGCGAAGAGCCCAGGCAGGGGCCACACAAACCTTGGCCAGGGGCTACACACAGAAAACGGGACTCCCACTTGTGGAAAAACAAGTAAAGAATAATTTGTAGGTTTGATTATCTTTCTGTATCTGTCTGTCATTTGCAACCCCTATTTAATGTACAGCGCTGCGTAATATGTTGGTGCTATATAAAATCCTGTTTATGAATAATAATAATTATAAGGGGGTGGAGCATTATAGGTTATTATTATACTTGTGTTAGGATTTAACCAATACAACTTGGTTTCCTTCCTGCCCTTTTGCAGCAGATGAGGTGGTATTGGTCACCACATGTGACTGCAGGACACCTGATTGGCTCAGTGCTGTCCTGCCTGTTCCTAATCTAAGCACTGCTGTACAGACAATTTCAGGAGGCGATTAATACCATACATTTATCTTTCCATATTATTTGTACTGATATTGTCTCCAATTTGTATTATTTGTATATGAGAGCTCAGCTCTAACAATGGTAAGAAGACATCAGAAGCCACCCATCAGGTTTTCCCTGTGTGCATTGCATTCCAGCTAATTACACTTTATGTAAATTCTTCCAGGAAATTACCCTGTGAGCTGTATTCTGGGAATCAGGGAAGTTCTGAGCTCTCAGAGACCTAATGTTAGGATTTGGGGAGGCGCCGGTGATTTCTGACATTGTATTCTAGAATTACCCTTACTTCCTATTCCTTGAACCAAATAGGAAGTAAGGACAAAGCTATACTAAGTGGATGCAGAATGTTCTGATGGTGGTTTTAACCCTTCGTACCCCAAACTAAACTTCTCAGGGCAGGTCCAGTACCCAGCACAGCACGAGGAGGATCCAGCACCACCTAAAGAGGACCTGTCATCACATTTTTATCATTTATATAAAAGTATGTCTATCCTTTTATAGAACAGAAATGTGTGTCTTGTGTGTTTTGTTCAGGGATCAAGGGCTTCTTACAGGTGAACTTTTTTTTTTTGTCCAAGTTCTGCTTTTCTGCCCTTTTAATGGAAGCTAAACTTTAGGGTAGGCTTCACACCAATGCTTTCTTGTTTGCACAAGCAATCAGCTAACATGCACACAGCTTCAGCATATGTTCATTCTCTAATGCACTTATACACTGTAACAACATGTATCCGTTACCTAGTAAAATGACAGAAAAAAGGCAGCTTTACCTGCATTACTTTTTTGCCACAAGGTGTCCTCAGTCTTCCATGACACTCAGCGTCAACTACTTCCTATAACTCCTGGCTGTCAGAAACCCTCCACCAGCCAGTAACTGGACACCAAAGGAGAAGCAGCCCAGTGATGACCTCATCAGCTTCTCCCTCTTCATTTTCTTTCTCACACTGCTGTACAGGGACTCCAAAAAGCTGACACCAAAACAAATATACAGGTAATCCCCGAGTTAAGGACATCCGACATACAGACAACACCTTGCTCCTTTGTGTGCAGGACAGAGGCTTGATGGGGGAGGGGACAGTTTCCATGACTTGCAGAAGAAACCTTTTTGGATATCAAAGCACAGCTTGCTACAGAAGTTAATGAATGTCTAGGCTCCATAAAGTTTTTTTTTTCTGGTTAAACGGCATGAAAGTACAGAAACCCAATACAGGTAGTCCCCGTGTTAAATAGGAATTTGTATGTAAGTCGGAACAGGTACAATATTGTAATAAATGCAATTAGGACAGATGTTTGTCTCAACATATTAGGCAGCACGGTGTCAGTTACTGTATAAAATCCTCACTGTGAGTTATTCACAAACAAAGCAAAAAAAAAAAAAAAAAAAACTTTATGGAGCCTAGACATTGATTAATCTCTGGAGCAAGCTGTGCTATGCTATGCAAAAAAGAAACAACTGCAGAGTTTGTCTTGGTCATTAAAGAGTTACAAGAGGTTTCAGAACAGTTCAGCCCTTAAGATCACCCACAACCCCAGCTGTGTTTAGCAAAAGATTTCTTCTGCAACTCATGCAAAACACCCCCCTCCAAGCCTCTGTCCTGCACACGATTGAGCAGGGAAGCCCCTTTTGTAGCTAGGAGTCGTTCATATGTTGGATGTCCTTAACTCGGGAACTACCTGCAATGTCCAAAGAGGACCTTTTACAGGTCATCAATTTACAGTTAGCAAGGAGCTCTTGTACTAGAATTATTCATCTCACTATGGCAAGTGTAGCAATACCAAACATGTTCTTTTTGTAATTGTTACATACCTACACAAACTTTTTTTGCTTTTGTAATTTATTTTTTTCTATTTTATTTTAATTTGTATTTACCTTTATAGGAGGGCTGCACAGTGGGGTGAGCAGTACAACCACCTTACTAACCCATGTAGCTTCCTGGGGCTGTGGCAATACCCACACGAGATTCTGAGTCTTCATCGTTGATGGAACTAAAATACAATTAATTATTGGGGCAGACCAGGGACAACTTAACTGTGAAGAAAATGTTTAGATGATACTGGATGCTTTCTAAGGTACACTGGCAAAAGCTGGATGTGCAGTAAATCAGAGGAAGTGGTTTTTAGTATAGGACAGGACTTTGTACAACTGTGCCAGACTGCAGGTATGGTGGAGTCACTTTTCACTGGAGGTGGAGTCACTTTTCACTGGAATTAGCTATGGCACCCCTAAAATGTATAAAAGTGCTTGTTTTCCTTTCTCATCTATTGTGCACACTAGAAACATGCTGTGTCCTGAGAGTTCTGAAAACACAATCCTCTCCCATATTGGAAGTCAGCTATTCCTGATCTCACCCACTACAGTACTGGTTTAACACCCCAAGCCTTGTGGTTGGGAATGATGATTTCACATCCTTGCTGGCTTCAGTATTTTTCCCAGTCCTCTGTGCTGCTCCATAACACCCATCAGATCCAAAGTATCTTCCACTACAAGGGCCATAGGACAGAAGCTCTGTATGTAGGTGTAGTCAGGAAACTGCAAAAGTAGCAAGGTTTTGGTTTACTGATCCATATTGCTCATAATTCACACATCAAAGTTTAGTTTATATATTAAAAAGTGTTCATGCATAAGGACTTTTATTTATCTTGGCATCACCCGAAAGCTATTATGCTGATCTCACCCTGCAATCATGCCGCCTACAAATTCCACCAAACCTCCATTCTGCATAAGAATTAGAAGAGTAGGTGACAGCACAAATCACAGTCCACTTTCAGAAGAATGACCGCACTTCAGCTTCATCTCTGCTGCTTGTGTAAATACAAGCACGCACATACAAAACATTAGTGTGATCCAATCATCTAGACGTGTGGGCACCCGTTCAGAAAATAAGATGCAAGAAAAAAAGGGGCCAGTAAACAAATAAGGGGGATTAGAGAGCTCAGCTATTGGAAACGTTTAAATGAACTGGATGAATGATTTACACCTAAGAGGAGGAAATAAATGGAGATTCGATCATAACAGATAAGTGGTCCAGACAGAGAGGTACTGTACAATATACACAGTGTACATGTATATACACATGATAATGTACAGTATATAAGCAGAATGCAGGAAGTAAATAGTAAAGAAATGTAAAAGAAAGTATTTAGTGGGCTTTTCATAGGTTGCAGTGATCAAGGCTCACTCCACACTCATTGTATAATGATCATTGGCACTGCAATACAAATTAAAGGGAAGGAGGTTTGTGCAACTGTTGCGCCCTCTAGTGAAACCTTTATAACAATGCACTTTAAAAATGAAAGTCTGGGAGTGGGAACCCAGAACATGATCAGGCAGATCATTATTACAGAAAAATGGCCAGGTGACGATGACCCTTCTGCAATAATTTCTCCCACCTGCCTGATCAGTTCAGGTTTCTGGGAACAAAAAGCCAAGCTGTGCATGGTCATCCAGCCTGGTCAATCAAGATGGCTGAAGATTGCAAAGAGGAAGTGAAAAAAGGAGAAGGCAGTGATCTGCCAGGGGATCGTTGAGTAACATGGGGTTTAGTTCTGTTTTACATGACATCTCCACTAAGCCAATTTAAATCCAATATGTTTTGAGCTGTCAGAATGCTACAGAGAAGGACCCTATGTGTGAAAGCAATGGTCTCCTTTCAGAGGTCAGACACTCCCCCCTGCTGAATCAGAACTAAAAGCTCATCAATTAACATGGAATAGGAAGTCATTTGTTAGTTCTACCTCTGGCTCATATCAGACCTCTGCAGAGAGACCAAAGGTTCCACAATGAAAGCAAGAATTCTTCTGTGCAGCATGTGGCTTCTTTGTAAAGAACACAAATACTTGGCATAAATCTGGAAAAGTATTTAGAGGAATTACATTTCCCATCGAGTTGGACTGGTTTTGGATGGCGCGTAGAGAGTTTGGATCTTGGCCATATTTAAATAATAGCCAACTTTACATTTCTGAATTAAGTGCAAGGACAGGAGAAAAGAGCTCACCACACTTCACAATTTGACATAAAAATCTCATTGAGATTTAACCACAATTTTGAAGTGCAAAGTGGATACAAGTCGAATAGCTGGGACAGGTCATGCTAGTCTTGGCAAATAAATCTTGAACATTAGTTATGTCTTCCCTTCTCCAGTGATTGTAGAATCCCCTGATTATTCTCTAATTGCCCTGTTTCTGAACAGGAAATTGAAAACTTTTACACAATGCATTTTTAGCTCCTCTCTTTATGTTTTTTTTTTTTATTTTAAGCCTCATCTAGCTTTCAGAAAATGTATCTCTAACCTTGAGTGCAGCATAATCCATAGATACAAATATACAGCATGTAGTGATCTCAAGACAGCAGAGTACAACAGAAAGGCATAGCTTAGTCTGACATTAGAGCTGTTTAGTAGATCAGAACAGGAAGAATCAACCGTGTGTTTATACCTAATGCTCGTTCTTTTAAGAGGCAAAAAAAAAGCTTCTATACTTACTACTCCTCCAATGCTGGACACTACAAAATGTCTTCTCAATTGATTGATGCCAGAGTAATATCCTGAAGACCGATCCCTACACTCATACAATAATACAGAGAGTGTCATAATTGAAACATCATATTGTAAGAGAAGATAGGAACAGGACCTTGTGTATCAAGTGACCAGCCTTAATACATCCAAAACAGTAAAAACCAAAAAAAAAAAAAAAAAAAAGCATAAAATGCAGCTAGGAGCAGATTCCAAGGAGAAAGTACAGAGATGGGTTTTAGGTATAGGCTTGCCTATTTTCATTGGTAATAACAGCAGTTGGGAATCTGGGAATCAGAGGTATTGGAATTTTACTAACCAATATAGGAAGTGCATATAACCATTTATCATTTTTGTGCATATAACCATTTGTCATTTCTGTTCATCCAGCAGAGAGCAGAATAGCATTAATGAATGACAAGCTTAGAGATGTTTGCAATGAATCTGGAAAGGTGACAGCACTCATAGAGGTTTGTTTTAACTATCAAAGGAATAGGGGAGAAAAAAAGTAAAATAGTTATATGCAGTCTCTCTCAACAGATCTTTACAGTTCATTTCACATCAACAAATTTAAAGGTGCCTTTCCCAAGCTGGCATATCCAGTGTTCACCTAAAAAGCAGTGTGGACTACTTTGTTTTCCTTTTAGGAAAACACAAGGTTTGTGAATAAGCACAAATCCCAGAAATATCCAGTGGATACAATTTATGGCAAAATGTTTCAGACCTAACCATCATACCAAATATATGTCAAAGAGTGCATCCTACATTACTGATTCAGGCGTTTGTAGTGAAGGTTTTTTTAGCACTATAGCATGCAAAAACATTATAGACAAATGTATGATTCCACCCTTTTGGCAATAGTTGGAAGTAGTTTCTTCTGTTCACCAAGACCATGCTCCTGTGCATAAAGCCAACTCCATACAGACAAGGTTTGACCAGTTTACTGTGGAAAAAATCCAATGGCCTGCAAAGAGCCCTGACTTCAACCCTACTACTACCCTTTGGGATAAATTGAACATCATGAGAGCCAGGTCTGCTTATCCTGCATCAGTACCTTATTTCACAAATTAGCACAAATTACCCCAGAAACAATCCAAAGTTTTATAGGGGCTCAATTAGTTTTTTAAGGGGACAGTCCTAACCTCAGTTTGGGTTTAGCCGATTCTTGAAAGCTGTACTCCACATAAAACTTAGAACAGGAAGGGGTAAACTATGTGAGGCTTTTATTGCTTTGTTCTTATTGTAAAAAAAATCCCTGTACTTCAATGAGGACCGGAAGTGGTGGGACTTTGTCTAATGGGGACATAAAATACACACACAGAGTGGGAAACTATTAGAACTTCTGCATTCCATTCCAACTGCTTCTCCATTTCTTCTATGGATACCACAAGGACAAGGAAAGATCTAAACAAGCAATACAAGTAGAATGCTGCAGAGAATGACCCTCTGTTTCTTTGTTTGTTTTTTGTACACCTCATGGTTATCCTGGCAGGGAGATAAAAGATTTAGGGTCGCCTTCTTACTGCTGCATTCTCTCTACCTTATTAATAACTAAACAATCTAACAGGAAGAAAGGGATCCCCTAAAAGATGTGACATGTCAGCAGTTCAGGGATCTCATCAGCCCACAGTGATATACATTTTTCTTAGACTGACCCTTCAATTGTCCTTTTCAAAGTGTAACCGATGAGTTTTCAACATTATTAACAAAGGGTGACAATCCATGTTGTGGTTTCCTTTTAAACAAGTTTATTTCTCATTAGTACACTCTTTTCATTCAGAGCTAAACAGCATGTCTTCCACCTCTCATACTAAAACAGGACAAAATGGACAGAACATTTACCTTTGAGAAATTCCATGCCCCATGAACCAAATCATGACTCCTCCTTCCCAACTCCCTTAAAATGGAAACAGTTATAAAGAAAATAAACATAAGCTAAACATGAAAACAAACCTCAATACACTGTAGAATAAATAATTACAAATTAAAAACATTTAAAAAAAAAATGTAAAGTAACAATGAAATTCTTGACTTTCTTCCCTTATCAAAGAGGAACTGCCTCACTAAAACACAGTACATCGCAGCACATAATCCCGCTGTACCTATTGAGCGGTCGTCATATCCCAAAGGCCAGTGTGACGGTAAATGGCAGCAATTGAAATTCAGGGCCTCACAGTGCAGAGGACGCCGTGGCAGAGCGGACTCTCGGTGCCCAGCGTTCAAAGAGGAATTGATATGATTAATGCTCAATGCAGTACCCTTGTGTGAAATAATTTAAAACCCATCACTTTCCGACAAGGGGATACTAATAAAAAAAAAAATCCAGCTGGCTCTGCCAACACGGTTCTGTAGTCTAAGGAATCTGGTTCCTGCAGATTTTCCTTTGGGGCATTTACCAGTTCTTCGAGTTCTCAGCGGATCAAGCCGTCTGCCGAACAAGTCCAATTTGGCAGATACCTGAGTATTGTGTACTTCCTTCCCCCAACCCGAGAAGAGGCAGTTGTCAAAACTCATAGTTTTCCCGATTTCATGTAGGATGGGATGGAGCCACGTTGCGTCAGGCCCTCAAATCGCTTGTAGGTGTAGTTTAGGAAGACCCAGTCTTTGGATTTGTAGTCGGGTTCAGTGGTGTTTGGCACTGGAGAAAAGAAAATAACACATTATGAACTAAAAACAGTAGGACAGTTAAAGAAAACATTTAGAAATCTGCTTGAAGTAACAAATAAAGCAATATTTTTGTATTTTACCTCATTCCACTAACAAGAAACAATGTTATAACTCCTGTTCATCAACAGGCTTGTAAATGTTATTCCTATTGAAGCAACTGTTTGATGTATGGAGACCCCCAGACCTCCCATAAACCCTATCTCTATATGCAGTGGGTGGGCAACGCTTTTAAGAATCAAGGCAGAAGTATTGTTTGGCTGGTAAAGAAAACAAATACATGTGAAGAACAGAGAGGTCTCAGGATAATTGGAGTTCTGTATTTCAGCAGACAGGCCTAGTAGTGCAATTAGTCTTTGGAGGATCGCCAGGTACTTTTCTGTACTTTAGGAACATTAGAAAATATATATGGTATGACCAGGCCAGTTTACATAACGGGTAGCCACTTCTTCCCCTTGCCACTGAGCTGTAGTGTGGTTTCCCTTGTAACATTGTTGGCACTTTTGCCAACCATATCAAAGCTGGATCACAGAAAACAGTTACTAATCTTTAGAATAGCAGCACTGTGACCAACTCCATATGATGAAGGATGGTGCCAGGCTTCAAGTAAAAGGCAAGACATTGAAATATGGCAGCCCATCAGCTAAGTTTGGGGGATTTGAACAATTTATGATGTTCTGCAAGCAGAGCTGTTAGAATGCCATCCCTTCTACAAGGAGCCTGACACCGTACATCCTCGTGCTGAGACAGGAGGTGGAGGTTATGGAACTGCAGTTCTAAAGATCAGTAACTTTGCTGCCCACAGGAAATTGTGTATACTTGGAACATAAATTTTACTTTTACACTATTCTTACAAATCATGGGATAATGGAAAGTAAGAACACAATACAGAGGAACTAGCGGGCACTAGAAAGCTAAATCGATGAGTGGCGGAGGAGAAAGCAGAAAGCCATAACATATGGGGGATTGGAGCTTTCTCCCACTCAGATTAAAAAAAAAAGTGGGATATGCATCACAAAATGAGCAAAATATATTTTTTTAATAATACTAATCACCCCTGACATTATTAATGTCTGCAGCCAAAGTTTGATAAATATTAAAAACTGCTGTGTATATAACCAATGTAATGTCAATTTAATGATGTGTGTCCATACCTGGTTGTAAGATATCGGACTCTGGGAACTCATCAAAGTTGGAAGTGTCATCAATGCTTTTTATTTCAATGGTAATCGCTGCCGGTCTCTCTCTTTAAAAAAAAAAAAAGTCATTATGAATACATCAAATGTCTCCACTCACTTTATCCTTAGACACATGAAAGAAAGAACAAGGGCAAATTCTAAGGGGAGATATACACAGCTCAGTTTACAAAACCATGATGTGTAGTATTTTCATAACCATGTGTCAAAGCAGAACTCCAGGCAAACTGCTAAATGCACAGGTGAAACACATATATTGAAGCTGTTTTACCTGACAAAGGATTTGTATTTCTGTTCATCAGTGCCTGAGATTTACACGCAGATTTTCACACAGCCCCATCAGCCTTTTCTGCTGCAGTTTAGAAGCACTTACAAATCCTGTACTTCTTGCAGCCTATGGCTTGACAGTGAAAGGAGAAGCAACAGACAGAAGAGCATCACGCCATAGTCTCCTCCTATCATGTTTCTGGATAGCATATGCTAAATCATCCAACAAAGCCCCAGGTCAACCTTTACACAGAATTTGTACTGGTGTCCATGAATCTCACTAAAAAGATTTTACCCCACATTTTGTTCCATGTTATAAGACAAGTAATGAGGGGAATGGACAGCTTGCTGACTGGACAGTGAAAGAGCAGAAACAGACTAAGAAGGTAAGCTCTCTGCTCATTTCCTATTAGCATGCTCCTCGTTAACACACTTGAAAGCAGTACACCTAACTTATGTCCCTGCAGGGAGCGCTCTCATCAGCATAGTCAATGCTAATCATCAAGCCTGTAGCTTGCCAATCATATTTTGGCCACACTGGGTCCTGACCACTGCTTTTTGGATTTATAGCACTA
>NC_092859.1:26518779-26571857 GCF_032062135.1 Pyxicephalus adspersus
AGACATGTGGGCTGCACATGGATTTGATTTAGGACTTTGCAGATCAGGCATAATAAGGACATAAATTACTGAAGCCCTGTAACCAATAATACAGTAAATTAAAACTGTGCAAGTACAGTGAACTGGACTTCAGCAAAGCTCAGATTGAGGGAGGGTAAAGCAAGACAAGAAGGCAGTTGTCCTGCAGTGCTCGTGTACTAATGGAACATGCTAATAAGAGGTTTTAGGCTATTCAGAAAGCCACTTCTTGTATTTTCCAGCCACAGGCTGGGGGAGGGACATGACCTGTTAGTAGTATGTGAAATTCAGCAGATAAAAATAAGCTCTTCCACCCTGCAGGGCTGTGTCAAACTGTGTTTTAGTACTGGAGAAACAGAAATACAAATTGTCCATAAGGTAAAGTTACTCCTGATGAAGTATTACATTTGTGGATTTAGCAGTGTGCCTGCATTTAGGCTTTGGCATATTCAATATTTCTATGATGACATGGTTTCCTCTAATAACTCATTGTACATAGGGGAGATAAGTAATATGCATTCTGCCATTCATCTTCAACAGCTCTCTTAAGACTGACAGTAACCTCATTCTTCTGTATAATCCTATATGAGCATAAGTAAAATGCAGGCTGTACCCCAAGGTCTGGTCACAAACCACTGCAGCCTAACCCATGCACCCACTGCGATATGCGAGTAAAGCTGCAGAGAGACATTTGGTAAGCTGCAATCTATGGACACACAATGTAAACTAGTGTGAAAACAGTTGCAATGTTTCATTAGATTCGGGTTTCGTACCTATTAACATTTCATACATGATGACACCTAATGACCACCAATCACAAAGTTTGTTGTATCCTGTCTGCATGAAGACTTCTGGGGCGATGTAGTCAGGCGTTCCAACTGTGGAGTATGCCTGAAAAACAATGCATGATATCCTTTAGGGCAGTAGATCACATACCATAATATAGAATACAGTGAAACAGCTAAGTGGTGCAGAAATGTATAGTGAACAGATCTTTTTGTCTACATTTTTCTGATTTGCAGCACATAAGAAAAAGAACAGATTACAGTTTACTAACCAGTGGTAACTCATAGTTTAATATAATTTCAGCCTGGTCATGAGAAGAGATATCATCTCCACCTTCAAACCACTTTGCAGTCTGATACCATGTATGGGGAGCTCTACAGTTACCATCAAAGTACATGAAGGCAAAGTGTCAGTTTTTACTCCAGCAAAGAACACTAGCCAATGTATCTTCTTCTCCTTACTGCAGAGTTCACCCTAGGTAAGCTCAGTTGTCATAGCTTACCCAGGTTGTCACTGCTCCAAATTGCCAAAGTGACAGTACCTCTGCAAGCTTTATGAGGGATAAAGATAAATATATTCCAGGCATACCTGCACACATTTATAGTAACCTAAGTCAATGCCCAACCAAAATCCACCTGCCTGGTTATTACCAATAGGTTCAATGAACCTGCCCATACATTAAAGTACAATTTGTAAAACTGATTTTTGCACGTAAAGTAAATGTCAGGACCAGGAATATCAATAAAAACTTGTTGCTTTTTCTGTCTTTTGCTGCTTTTTTAACTCTAGACCTAATCTTACATAATCTCCGCCTTCTAGGAAATGCGAGTGAATCAGGTGTTTTTTGGAGTCTTACTACAATAGCAGCACCACCACTGAATTTATTCCACAGGGATTTAAATACAAACTTTATTTGCCATCTGCGTACTTACCAACTGCCTTCTGTTCTTCTTCCATGTTTCTGCCTTCCTCTTTGAGTTCATATTCTGGAAAGCTGACACGAAAAAGATTTGTTAAATAGTGCACATAATACATCCACTATTCTAGACATGAAACTTTTGCACAAGTTAAAAGAACAGCCATGTGGTATTGGAAAAGCAAGTTCTCCAAGCTGCCTTTCAGACCAACAAAAAAAGAAAGTAGTTTAATTCTGACTAAGCAGTAAGAGTACTTGTAACTAGAATCAAAAACCCCGGCACCTACAAAGGAGAGCCCCATGTTGGTCCATCATATCAAAACTATAAAGAAAACATACATGTATATAAGTTGAGAATGTTTCACTAAAGGCTTCACAGTCACTCTAAGGCAGTGTTTCTCAAACAAGATTCCGTGGAACCCTAGGGTTTCCTTGATCAATGAGCAGCTTGTGGCTATCTCTAACGTTAATATTCTTCCTACAGCCCAGCAATGTAGGAGACGGTCTTCTACTGACCACCACTACACTAATGTACCATGATTGGTGGATATAGTAATTTTAAAAGGGGTTCCCCAAGACCAGAAAGCTATTTTAAAGGGTTCAAACCCCATGTTAAAAAGGTCATAAAACACTGCTCTAAGGGGACCTGATTTTATGCAAAGGCATAGAAACAGAACATTAGGCACTTACTGAAGTCACTAGGAGGATTATGGCTCAGATTCCTGTAGAATTCTGTCCGGTGAGCTTTCTTCAGTCCCGTACACAGACCAAAGTCAGACAGCTTGACATGACCCTGCACAACAAACCATGTTAGTATACATAGATGAGACTCTCTCACCCCACATTTTTACAGCAATATTCCTTCCAACAGACATACCTCAGGGCTGTTGTAAAATAATAAAACCACTATTGTTTTTAGATACAAAATAAGTAGACCTGTTCTGTTAGGTTCATAAAAATAAATGTCTAAACACACAGAATTCCTAAAACATTTGTAAAGCTTGGATGGCTTAAAATTTAGCCACATCAGTATGCAAATTTAATAAATACCCTGCATGTTTTTTTTTTTTTAATACACAGAAATAAGGTTTTGGTCATTTTCAGTAATTATTTTGTGTGAGCTAGTTTCCTTTTCAGGGGGGAAAAAGGAAGGAGTGGGAGAGAAAAAGCAACAACATCTTCAGCATACAGGTAAACAAATATTGTGTGATTGTTCAGGAGGCCACCCTAGAACACATTGTTAATTCTAAGAAAAGAGAAGTATGCATAGCAAGGATCTTTGCCTACACAGCACGGGGTGAAATGGACAAAAAGCATGTAGAGCTTGAGGTTGGAGGCAATATGTTTTTTGCATGTAAAAAATTAGAAAAGTAAGATCACCAGGTAAAAGCAGATTTAGAAACTCAAAGAACTGGGTTGAACAACCTGCCATGAAGAAAACCTGCAAGCTGCTCATTCTGAATTTACTATCTGGGTAAGTTCATTGGACATTATGCTATTGCCCAGCTATAATACCCATGCATATGACCTGTAACAAGTATGCGGATACAGACTTTAAGATCTCCATGCATATGATGGAACAATTAAACCAGCTAAAAGGAAAACTGAGAAGGTACAGTATAAGAAAAAAGAAAAGTAAAGAAGAACAAAAAAGCACCTTAGCATCTAACAGCAGATTGTCCGGTTTAATGTCCCGGTGGATGAACCCCAGCTGATGAATTGCGTCAATGGCTAACACAGTCTCTGCGATGTAGAACTGTGTCTCTTCTTCTGTTAACGTGTCCTTCTTCATAAGTAATGTCATCATGTCACCTGGAAAAGTGAGGGGACACAAATCGCAGTTAAAAATATTTTCCAAACATAATGTTATGTGTTCATTACTTTTTCTTTTTAAGTTCTTATATCACATCCTGTCCAGGTGATGGGTGTGAGGGAAAACAGGAAGTCAGGGGAAACCTTAATAGGGGTACAAACACCGTACATCCCTGTAAATGCATAAATTATCAAGAGCCTGTGACGGCAGAATCAGTTTTGTTTCTACCGGGATGCTTCAGATGCAGATCTGATGGTCAAAATGTATTTGACCTAATTCAAGCAGAATTTGCCTTTTAATGCCCTTATTTAAATTTAACAGCCCAATAACACAGACCCTAAATGCATTGTCTGGAAGCTGTAGGCATATAACTGACTTGGTATCAGCCTTGCAGTCTTTGAGACAGATACTGGAACAAACAGCACAAGGAGTAAATCAGTTGTTCAGCAATACAATGAGAATGCTAAAAGGAGAAACAAGCAAAAGACTACAGATCTGTTAATCAGTCTACCACTACTCCTTTTACGGTCTATTCACTAACTGCTGGAAGGGCAGAGGTGTATAAATCTCAAAACTGGATGGGCAGTAATACAAATCCATTGTCAAGTAAAAAAGCTATTTTATTTTACTGTGTAATCAATAAAATCCAGATTTAGTTCATATTATGGCAAAGAAAATTACCTCCAGGTAAAAATTCCATGATCAGATAAAGGTTCCTTTTATCTTGGAAGCTGTAAAACATTTTTACCACCCATGCACCATCAGCCTCTACTAAGATGTCTCGCTCAGCACGAATATGGGCCACCTACAAAAGAAAAAAAATAGACTTTCACCATATGCAAAACCATACCACTTCTGAGTAAATTGGGACACAATATTCTAATGAGCGCTGAGATTAGGAAGCACATTTATGAAGTTAGAACTGCTCTTACAAAAATGCATTTGCTAAAAAAAAACCTATAAAATAGGTATCTATTGAAACTACAAAATTGCAATAGAGTGGTGAATAATTGGCACTTATGCCTTTTTTTGCCAGTAGCACAGATGTAAACAATTTCACCCACTTCCTTTCCCACAATGTCAGGAATCAGGCAGGAGTGATACTATAAACAAAGTAAAATATTTAAAATAGACTTCATGAGTGATTTCCAGGATTTTCCTGCCCGGTACTGAAGTCCGTTATAATTTTTACCTTATATGACAATACACAAAACTGACTTGGCGTAGACTAAGCCTTTTCTTCACAATAAAAACAGAGTTTAAAACGTGGTATTCTGTTCTAACCTTAAGTCAAATAAATATGTTACCTAAAAGAAGAACGGAACTATTTGCCTCTTTGTGATGTCCATTCACACAAACCAAAAGTAATTTCTGAGGAATCATCCTCAAACATCATGATGTTTGCTGAGTGACGGACACTTCTAGGAGTATCAATCTCCTCCATGTCCTGCAAAACCCAGTGGTTTTCACTCTTTGCGTTTCTAAAGGATGCCAGGAAAAACCACAAACTACTGAAGGGGAGGGTTAGAGATCGACACTTCTAGAAGTGTTGGTTTCCCAGAACATTACAGAGGATCTCCTAAGCATCTGCCCACACTGGAGGAATGTGGTGTGTTACCATATGGCAGTCCACAAGCATTACCCTAGTTAAGTATCTACAGCTTTCTGTCAAGGTAACCTGGCTTTCTAGTAAGTCAAAGCATTAAAGCCCAACATAATCTGAAAATTGTTTCTAGTCTTATATTGATTTGGGAAGCATGAGGAAACCTATTTTTATCTTTGTTGTCCTATCCCTAATGGAAATATAACCTCTAATTTCCTGTACTGAACAACTGACAGCACAGATTCTTTTTATATTCCTTCACTTGCAAAACACATTAACTTTTGCCTTGAGCTGAGCTTTAGAATCACACTACAACATAGATATAGGAGATATAAACAGGAATGTCTCACTCCCATACACACCTGTTCTTTCTCCAACATATCTGCTTTTCTGAGGATCTTCATTGCATAGATGTGTCCTGTGTCCTTCTTCTGAACTAGACGCACCTAGAAGATATATAAATAAGATATTCTTGCTCCAAAATCCTTTCATACCAACAAATATTCGCAGTTTTGGATGCCCAACTATACAGCAGTTGTGAAGCTGACATTACACGGTAGCAGATATTTAAAGGTTTAGTTTGAACCTTTTTTTAGTTGCTTTGAATCTTTATTATTAAAGTTTACATATTTAGTCTCAATTACCAACAAACTTTCTTTACTTCATATATAGGTATTAAATATGTGTACATACACAACACTTTTCAAAGCATTCCAAAAATACTGTAACCTACTGTGCATGCTTTGTAATCTGAACTCTTCGGAAATACATTTCTATTTATTAACCTGGTCTTTGGTCAGGTGATCCCTGCAAATAAGCTAGAAGAGTAACCAGACTGGCAATTTGTCCCTTGAGCCCCTCGTTTACCCTTTAATTTCTAGTACGGTGGGAAATCCAAACAAGTGTATTTTATTTATCTGTGTTATAAGTTAAAAATATTAATTGTGTCAACATAAAACCCTCAAAAATATATCTGATTTGGATCTGCTCCTAAAACATAGCAGTATATTTCTTGGCATGCATGGATGCCTAGGCATGCATATGCCAATATGTGTATAGCTGTATGTGCAGTGTAAGAGCTAAGACACTGATGGCTGACTGCTAGTCTTAGGCAATATAGATTGAATATTTTTTTTTTGTCACCTCTGTGCTGCTCACTGTTCACCTTGCCTATAAAAGGAACCTTGTACCAGAGGACCTTGAATGCAAAGATCTCTGCACCTTTTCCGTTTCATGGATCTGTACTGATTCCAGCGTATTACCCTACTAGTCACCATATCACTAATCATGGGGGTAAGGAAAGCCAACTGACATGAGGAAATCTCACTCTGACTCTGCCTCTAACCAAGTTGGCTATCCCAAACGAAGACATTGTGCAGAATGGGACAGCAGGCTGCAGGGAGACCCACTAGCAATGCAAGGGACTAGTCTATCAGCCTTTTTTGGGGACAGCTGCTAGAGATAAGTTTCTCTTTAAATAAATTTAACATTTTTGCAGTATATATGTGCAGAAATTTTCAGAATCCAAAAAAACTAACCTCTCCAAATGCTCCCCGACCAATGACTTTCAGTGACTCAAAATCATCCAATCCCAGCCTGGTCCTCTTCAACCGCAGGAACTCGGTTTCTTTTCGGGCATGTTGTGAGCGCCTTAGCCTTTTCTATTAAAATAAAAATAAAAGAAAACTGCAATACAGAACACAAAGCCTTATTTATGACATATTTTCCTACTATAAAAAAAAATAAACTTTGATCACCTCAAAATTGAAATCATGTCTTAGAAAAATATATCAGAAGGGCTAAATATAGTACCGTAGCTACTGTAGATTACTTGTTAATATTGTAACAGTCCAACAGATCTCAATTATAACACTAGAGGGCAGAAAAAACAAAGCATCACAACCTAATCATCACAAACATACATCACAAACTAATCTAAAAACAAAAACAAATCCTGTCAGATAAAATTTGTGGGTCCACTACAAAAATTAAATAGCTTCTCAATGGTGATGTATTATAAAAGTAATTACAATACTACCATTAAATCTGTTTTAAACGACTATACTATAGACCCCTGCACTGTCATTTCATATGCAGACTGTGACAAAAACCTATATATAAATATATATATAATGTCCAATTCTTTTCATGTTAGAATGTGGTTAAAAGCAGAATGACGCTTCAGTGCACAGCTCACTTCCTGATGAGCCCAAAAAGGAACATGAGCACAAGTCCAATATGAATTAACAAACTGACCTCTTCATCGCCCAGTCCTTCCTCTTCCATGGCAATTTCCAACTTCTTCTGCCTTTAATAAAAGAATGCAAATGTAATGTTTAAAGGTTTACTACATCCAATCAAAATACAGTTAGGAAGGCGTGGGATGTGTTATAGCTAAACTCTGGACACAAAACTATATATTCCCACAGATGAGAAATCAATCATTTTTTCAGCACACCCCTTTACAAACCCAGTTGTTACCATATAAAAGAAGCAGGGATATCACTCTGCTGCAAGTACTTTTGTAGAGAGCAGAGCTGTAGGGGGGTCCAGCATGCCCACTCACAACAGGAGGAGTTGTGTGGATGCAAGAGCAGTCACCCTGCACAAAGATAGAGCAGCAGTGACTGGTCTTTGTTACAGGAGACCCCTGTACAGAAGAAAAGTTCCCCACTGTAGCTTTTTTCCTAGAAATGTTTTAAAGCTGATTGAGAAAAAGCTGTAGGTGGATGGCTGCCTCTATATGGTGACCTAACGCTTCAGTAACCACACAAAAACAGTCGGGTAGTTACAGAAAAATGCCAAGTGGTGCACCCGGCTAAATGGGGCCTGAGAAAAGAACACTACACTTGATTGGTGTACACTACTGGAATACACAAATCACACCATTACTGAAGTACAAATACACATGCCCTTTATAGTCAGACAAAACTGCGTATTTTGAAGCTGAGATTTAAAGTAACAGGCTTTAGGGAACCCCTCTTCGATTACACCAAAATGACTAAGTTTGTGACTTGGGGTGCAATAAAACATATGTTGCATGGTGCTTACTAGGTGCATAAGAGAACCTTTCAGAATAATGCAGCAAGTACCGTGCATTTTACACTGCCTAACTCCAATGCACAAATAGGACACACACCAAGAAAGTTTAAATCTTCAGTATCCACAAACAGACTGGTAAAACCAGGTATTTACCCATCTTATTAGATATTTTAAAGTAAAATAGATTGTAAAATTTCAAATACATCGGAGTACACTGCCTCACATTGCAGGGAGCTCGAAAAAAAAGAGAAATACAAACTAAATGAAAAATGGTAAACTGAAACATGTGTGGACGCTAAGACACAACATCAGTGAGGCAGTACCTGGTCTCCCGCTCTTCATGTTGTAGGATGAGGTTGTTATAAAAAGTTTCCAGAGTAATTTTGGCAACGGTCACTCTCTCCCGGGTGTGGTTACTCATAGGAAAGGAAGTGGCATTCCCAGCCGTCATTGCCATAGTAACACGTGCTGAAAAATACAAATTAATAAAGAATGTTAGGCGATGGTGCTAAGGGGAGACCCAAGCCATGCCACGTGGTACTTCCAATGGTTATACTACCTGCACACTGCATGCTGTAAAGGGAAGAAACTAAGTATGGGTGGCCAACAGATTTCAGCAATGCACCTTACTCATCTTAAATACAGATATGAAGTTACCAAATAGACATGACACTGATGGTTTAATTGCTGTGTTTTTAATATGTTAAACCTAAGCAGAAAAAAACAATTCAAGCTGACAAAAACACTGATAAAGTCTTGTCTTCTCCTGTGCAAATCTATTAGTGATCATGCTTTGTGCTCATCTCTTTCCAAGTCTCTGACCAGGAAACAAAGATAAACAATTTGGATATTTTTTGACACATACAGCGCATTTGACTTGGTCTGTAGAATTAAAGCATATTATAGTCATATGTAATAATAATAGCCAAGCACCCATCATTTCCAAACAGTTATGGTAGACCCCATATTTTCCTAATAAAGGACAACAGGTCCACTTTACTTATCATACAATTACAAATCACTTCCAATATCTTCTCTGAAATGAAATCCTATGTTCAAGTTGCATTTCTCGGCTGTACCTGCCCCTGATCTCTGGTGATACAAGGAATATAAAGGTCATAATAGAACACTCCATAGATGAGACAGGGAGCTTTGTATTATCTGGACACAGCAGGGTGGGGTCATAAACCATCTGGTGATGGAGGCATCGGAAGTGAAAAGCAGTTGGTGCAGGAAGGAAGCACCTGCCAGAAGTAAAACATGTACTTTCTTCAGCTCCTCAGGAAGAAATATGTTCAAGTCATCTGAAACAGATTAGCTGCTTGACATGGTGAGGTTGGTTAACCTTCATGACCGGGGCACTGATCTGTAAGTGTCACAGTTTGTACAACTGTTCTTCTCTAACCCAGCCAACCAAGCTGAACCTGTTTTATTTCTCAGGATAAAGAGAGATTTCTTCTACCACATGCTCAGGTATTTTTTTTAACATTAAAATAACATAAGCCATTGATGGGCATTTTTATGACTTTCAAGCTGGAAAATTTTTAAATGACAGTGACAGATTTACCACCAGCATTTGTTAAAAGTCACATTCACTGCTTTAGTAACTTGTCCCTTAATGTATATAAAAACACAATCACTAAAGCTTTAATATGCTTGTGTAATATAAAATGCATTTGCAATATTTTAAAATCTGCACCTAAAATTTAAACAGCACCAGGCCATTCTCAATAAACGTGTTCTGGCACTTATGTCACACGTGATTAAGATGGGAGACTACAAATGGGCATCTCAGAGGTAAAATTAAATAAAAAGGGTTTTTTTTGTCAATTACATATGAAGGGATATAGATAAATTTACTGATGGGCTGTACATACAACGCCATTCTGCTCTATGGAGAGGGCAGGGGGGAGAACGAGCGAGCAACAACCCCGCTGCGTTCTCTCCCCTTCACTTGCATTGCGGTTGTTTGTGGATCCACCAGGACGGATCCATGAATGACATCAGACAGCCACTGTACACACATCTGATTCTCATCTGACTCTAGCCCTGAGGCAATAATCGTACCAGAATCATGGAGGTGTGTACATAGCCTAAAAAAAGGAGATCATATAATTTTATTATTTATTATTTTATTGACCATGGTACAAAACAAGATGGCAAACTTATATAGGTGTGACTGTCTCCACAAACTTTGGCCATAGATTGTATCAGTGGACAGTAATGATGCAGTTTCAGAAGTAAAACAGAGATGAAAGCCAGAATTAGGAGCGATTATCCACTTACAAGCCAAAGCTGGCTCTGCAGACACTGCACAGATACAGAGATAAAAGCAGAATTGCTGCATTTTTTCTCTAAAAACAGAGGCTTACATTTACTTAGAGATGTCTGGAAAGGTCAGCAGAGATGGCTCAGATAACGGCATTTGCCAGATAAAAAAAAAAAGCTTATGTCACCCACAAAGTCATTCGGGTTCACCTCCCAGATCCAATTCAGAACATTTCATGCACTTGGGGGTCCTAAAGTCAGGTGCTTGGAAAATAAACATTACCTTACAACTGTCATATAAACCAAGAATGCCATTCAAAATTATAAACATCCTTTTAATGATTATAGAACATCCTGCCTACTTTCTCTGGATAGCCCAGCCTTGCATCTATCAATGTATATGTAGGTTTTAACGTGAGAAGCCTATTTCTTCTGCTGCAATTTTTTCACTAGTAAGGGCACACTGGGATAGGAACAAGGTAAAAAGAATTCTCTATACTGTGACATGCAGATAAAAATAAAGTAGATTGACAAAGATGTATCGGCTTGCTGCTTCTTCTATCACTGTATAGTCACTATTTGGGGGGGCTATAATTAGCCTTTAATGACAACAGAGGATTAATAAAAAAATAAATAAAAAAAGTCTCCTGCGCAGGTGGACAGGGCTGTGCTGAGAGCTGTGTAAATCTATAAGTTGTTCCCACCCAATAAATTTTATCTGTATATTTAGTTTGCCTGGATTTCAGACCTAATATTCTTAAAACCAAAAATCAAATTTGAACCCTTTAATGTAGACATAAAAGCACCTAATCCACCGTGAGCACTGTGTAGGAACATGTTAAACATTGCAGTCATAAGTCCCTGCTGACATGCTCTGAGGTCACCCTGTTCTGTGAGAAACGCCCTGAAGTTTACAAAGGATGGCAAATGAAGGGAACATTGAGCATTTTCATGATATGCCATTGCCAGCTTCCAAGTCTGCATACTTTGGCTGTCTGGCGCTATTTATAGGCCTTTGATGAAAGAAGGGTCTTGTGTGTTTATGTAGGGAGGAAAAACTTGCTGCCCATTAGACGTAAAAACATGACACAAACGTGAGACTTAAAAAGGAAATCTGCAAAGATGATTTTCCCCAGAAAAAAAAAATCCCCCTGGAGTCGGCTAATTGCATCAGGCACTATGCACAATAATAGTCTCACTGCACACATTACTTGTGAATGATAAATTCCTCTATAGCTCAAATCCTAAAATGTAACTCCACAAACAGATGTCCAATCTGAACTGAAGTGCCTGGTGCTACAGTCTGCTTAAAGCTTCAAGCCAATCCTCTGACATAAGACAGAAGCACAATGGGCATGAGCGATATATAGAGCCTGCTCTCATTCTAAAATATTACTTGCCTTGCTGATATGCTGCCACTCTAGGTTCCCGACTTTTACAAATAGAGGAGGTAATTTTTGTTTTATCCACCAAAGTCCTCTTCTTCTTTTCCTTTTCTCCAGGATGGTTGGTTCTCAATAGTACATAAATCACTGCAGAGGTGAGGATTTCAGCGGTGCTCTTTGCAGCATTACACAGTGAATGTAGGTGCACCTTTTGTAAGGGGATCCCCAACACCCTGCACTTCATTGATCCTCTAGTTTGGGTGATGCAGGACAACACTCATGCTGGGGGACTGAGACCATTGCGTGGGGTTAAAGAAATACCGGCACTAGATTGAGAGGGAATATTGCAACCTGAGCTGCTATCTTTTTAACATTAAAACCACCATGTAAGATGGTGTTGGAGCTCACAGGGTAAATATGTCATCCAATCTGTCACAAAACAGTTTTAGAGCCTCCTAATCAGTTGTGCAAGAAGCTCCAGGTATTTGATAGCATTTCGGACTGAGAAAAATAGCAGTAAGAAATGAAGGTGAACGCAAAGAGGAGTGTGAGGGGGGACAAGATTTACAAGGAATCAGGATTTCCAATGTCAGAGAAATATTAAAAGTCCTGCTAATAAAAATCCCTTTAGGTCTATAAATAAGCCAGTGGGTGTCCACATAATGACCAGGGCAGGGATCTAGCATTTTCAGGCTGTGAGGCCAGGGAGGACAGATTCCATGATTTCTCATGACATGTATTAGGATGTCACAGAATTGATATATATCACAGAATTGATGAAGCACACCTGGCTCCATTCTGATATTATGTTCTACACCTAGCATTGTTTATTGTTTTGTGGTGGTGACAAATGATTGGTGACTGAGAATTTCTTGGCAGGAAAATCCATTGGTTCATTCATTAATGATTTTACAGACTAAACTCTTTACAACCAAGGGATTGACAACAGGTCTAGAAATCATCATTTATGACCTGTAGCTTGGACTAGACATCACTCATGGAGAGGGGCTCTGTAGGTCACTTTGCTAGATTTCACCAAGCGGTGATGCAATAGAGAAGACAATGAGGTGACATCATCCAGAAAGAGGAACAAAGACCAGCAAAGGAAGTGCAATATAAGCCACATGAATGGCCAAACCTATTAACCCCAAAATGACTACAGCTTTCCAACGCTGTATACAACAGTATCCAAAAGGCTACTCCACGCCTGGGAATTATGATGATGTATAGAATGTTCAAGAAATACAAATAGTTTTGCACACTCACCACTGAGGCTCCAAGGGAACCAGAGGAAAGTGATGTCAGTGCCTCTTCTAATCCTTATGGGTGGAAGACATTACTGTATATTGTATCTATGGCTGCCCAGGGGACATAAGGATGCACAATGCTAATGTTTCAGGGCAGCCAGGGAATAGCATGCTAGCTTTTCTCTTGTGAAACCTAAACACTCAGAGGCAAATAAAGGAGGCCACCATTTAACCTTTGGATGAAATCTGTTTTTAAATACACCCACTAAAAATACATTTATCTGTCAAAAAATTAGCCTCTTGTATACCCTTCCCCACAAGACTGAAGGAGAGGCAGAACTGTGAGACGCTGATAGAATGGTAGTCTTTAAATCAATACTCATGCCCCTGTGGACCTCCTTGGATCCTAGGCTCACATTTTACTTGTAATTTTTTACTAAGCTGGTATTATCGAGTCAGCCTCACCCCTTTCCAATCCCATGTACAATATTGCAGAAAAACGGCCTGGGTATTTGCCCCCTTAGGTCAAAATAACTTGGTTTCCCTCACCCAACTCCATTCAACCACCAGGGCTAAAGAAAGGCTGCAATCTTTTAGCTGCTGGAGTAATTTCCTTTGGCTTCTCGGGATGAACAGAGAAGGAGGGATAAAGGGTACGTTATCTCCTGGGTGGATATGGAGGATTAAAGAAAACTTTTTGTTCTGCCTTCAATGGGCAAAGAACTTTCCTAAATCTCGACTTGTACAATAGTCAATATCCCATGTACAGCCAGGAACTACAGACCTTTACATGGACTTGTGTAACCTATTACCTTACAAAGTGTTTAAGGCCAAGTCAGGTTAGGTATGGTCAACCCACTGCATCGCACCTGTGTTATAGAGAGCCTTGTGACTCATCCAACAACAAGATACTGCACTATTATAAGTCTTGTGTTGCTCAACCTTTGTTGTCCTTAAAAACCTGAAGTGTTTCTATATGACAACACAGGATCTACTGGTAAGAGTATGAAATGTCATCGCCATTTGTCATTTACCATACCAAGAGATGAAAAAAAAATAATTTGTATACAATATTATGCCCCTACATTCCGAAGTTTAAGAGCTAGATTGTACTGACAGGGAGGTTGCAGCGTGTTTGCAGCTTCTACACGCCAGGAGACGTCGCAGCATACGAAGATGCTACATGTACATGCGTCTCCATGCCACAGCCCCCATAGGAAATAATTGGGGGCTGCAGTGAGCAGGACTAGTACCACCCAATGCTGCCAGCTCTTAAATGTGCAGACGCTGGTTAATTTTTGAAACCAGCATTGCTGTGCAAAGAGCAGCCAAGTGTCAGCTACACAAAATCAAGCAACAAAGCAGCAGCTATGAACAGGCCCTAAAGGTTTTACCCTTTGGCAACCCTTTTAGATATACACCTCTACATGGTCTTCTCCGGATGGACCACAAAACCCTTACAAAAGTAAGTCAATAGTGGATTACAGAAATTTCAGCACTACTCTTTAACTTGCAGAAATTTCTGTGTGCACTTAGAATATACAAGCCAATTACCAGATTTCTCTGTTCCTAGAAACGGCAAGTGAGCAGTAAAGTCGGTTTAAGCCTTGTGGGACTATACGCATACTATCTGCAGAGACACAATTATTACATCATCCTCTTTTCACAGACAAACAGGAAAACTCAATGTGCAGTCCAAATACAAGATAAATGAACTTCCCAATTTTGGTCATTATGATGCACTAAACATCAAACTGCTAAGTTGTTATTTTTGGTAAAGAATTACAACTTCTAAAAACAAAACAAATTCTGAAATAAAAACTTAATGCCTAAAAACTAAGTTTTTAATGAAGAACGGATATCACTATCCTAAGTTACACTCCGATTGGATGTACACCCTTCTAAGCCGCATTTTAGGGCCAAATCACATCATTGCAATACCTAACCGTGCATGGAGTTAAAAAGCCCATTTTTTTTTCAATGCACTGAAAATGTCATGTTGCATAACGCAATGCATAGGTGTGGAAGTTACAATGAAAGGCCCTTTATCAAGCTAACACATGTAGGGTTTTGCAAGTATTATAGCAACTGAACTCACATGGCCCATTCTATAAAAAACCTGAGCCTTATTGTATTGCCATGCATACCCTACAGTGTTCTTGTTTATACAGCAAAGAGCTCTATGACTGGAGGGGGACCAGTCATGATACCAAACTGACAATTAAAATATGTAAAATACAACATATATCAATAACAAAACAAGTACCTGAAAAGTGTTTTTTCCCCCTCAGGCATGAAGAGGTGGCATTTCACTTTAAGCCTGACTGATAACTTCTCTACCAGCTGTTGCATACCAGGGAGGTACCCTGAGAAGATTTAGCTGTTAGAAAACCACTTCCGTGTGGTTAGGCTGTGGTTAGTGAGCTGTGGAAGAAGGAGGGGACTTATGGCTTTACACACGACTGGAAAGAGTAGCACAGAAGCAGCTGGGTATGGATATCCAGTCATTAGACAGCGGTGGTAAGAAATGCAATACGCCAAGATGATCCTTCAATGGTCTAAGCATTTTGTGAATTTTCCATTAAATATCGTTTATGTATGGCAGAAGTCCATAGAGAAACTGATTTACGAAATAGAAATTTTTTGACCGTTTTCCAATGAATAAACAATCTCATTTGTCACATTAAAACAATGCTCCCAGGTGGAGGAATTGTACAAAGATTAAGTTGGATTCTTGGACTAAACAACTACGATTGCAAATAACAAGACAGGCCGACGCCAAAGATGACTACATAGTGTCCCTTCTCTAATCTGTGGGCAGTACATGCCAAGATGAACTAAAACATTCAGAGTTTACGCAGCTAGAAAGGCCAGTGATAGATTATTCTTGAGGATTTAGGGTAGGTACACACGTGCAATAATTATTGTTAGAAAACAAATGATTAACAACTGATCAACGATTATGCACAATTACTTTGAACAATCATATAGTGAATGATTCTGTACATGCTATAACAATACGATTGTTCAAATATAATCCACCAATAATGTAGACACACGAGATACGATCGTTTGAACGATGCAGGAAGTGACGTGTACCAGAGAAAAAGTGTATCACAGAACCATCCACAATCACCGAATGATCGTACAAACAATAGATAGCCAACGATCGTCGTCCAGTGAGATCCGCCGGGGCAGTCGTTTGTTTCCAGCAACATCCTTCGTTCGGCATCGTTGTCCAGTTGTTGTGCACTTTTTTGTTAACGATAATCAGATGATCGATCTTTAATCGTTTGTTTACCACAACAAATATTGCACGTGTGTACATAGCCTTACTGCTTGTTAAATATGTAAAAACTTTAGGATCTGAAGAAATAAAAAAGCGGAAAAACAATATCAACAAATAGCAGCCTAAACAGCTAATTGGACCAGCAAAGATGTGGATCCTAAAAGTGTGACGACTCCACCAAGATTCCATAAAGCAAAGCAAGGGCGAGAAAGGAATCACAGCAAATGCATCATTTAAAGTGGACCTATGAGAAAAAAGTACATGCACAGTCTTTAAACAGCACTTTTGCCAAGTTTTGCGGTAAAAATTCGAACAAACCCTTTTTATACATGTGCTTGACCTATGTACTAAACTGGAGCTGCCCTTTAAAAATATGTTATTATGGGTTTATTGATGGCAGGGATACAATGTTACACTATGAAGAATGAGAAAAGAGGGAGTGTAACACACCCTATGGCCATGTTTGTTGTGTCCCAGGTGTATGATGACAGTGTGACAGATTGAGGGATAGGCAACAGCAGCTGTGTTTAACTGCAGATACCCCCAGCTGTGTCAGTCTACACTAACCTGACTGTAACAGAGACACCTGCATTTATTTCAACAATATGCAAACAGGCCTGATAAATAGCTATTCTTCTGTTCACTGAAAGATCAAAAGTCACCAGCAAAAATAAAGTCCAAACATAATAAGCAAAAATATATAAATCTGTATTATTGTGGATCTTTATTAAATTATTTATTTCTTATTTCCTTTTATTTTTTAACTTCTGTATGCTATTGTGGGGGTTCCCTTCATTTTCAGTTCTGCAGACATAGTGGGAAGTAAGAGAAAGTGCACAGAAATACCTTCAAACAGTAAATGTTGGAACACATATGCCCATTGGAAGATTTCCCCTTACTTGTCCAGTAAAACTGTACAATTCAGCATATTCTCCCACTTCCTTTCCTATTGACAACAGTGGCTGATACAACTAGAGAAGGCGAATCTCCCCAGTGGATGGCAACAAAGGCTAGCTTTAGGAAGATTCATGGAAACACAGCTTTTCTTCTGTTCCCAGTTCTAACCTGATGAGGTTGTGCTGAAGGACTGAGGCTCACTGATTTGACTTTTTGTCTGGTGCTGCTCTTTAAAATGAAAGTTTAGCCAAATTTGCCCTAAAAATATGATCACAAGGCAGCATAAAACAGCTCTCTCCATTTATGGGATAACGGGACTGGACATTTATGTATAAGATAATATTGTAATGTAGTTCCTCTTCAGCAATAAAGGACCTCCCTGTCTCTCTTCCTGTTACTGATGTCACATCATGGTCAGCTGAATTGCATCATTGTGAACTGATACACTACAGTCAGTGCTCTGTCCCACTACTCATGGCCATTCTAGAGAAGTGGAAAACCTAAGAATATACCCTGCTTCACAATTTCCAACAATAACTTAGGTCCACCTTCTGGGTTTTTGTCTTGGTCTATACTCCAATGTTAACAGATTTTTGCTAGGATGGATAGAGTAGTAAGAGGGCCAAAATAACATGCTTTACTGGTGAAAATGCAGTTTTTTGCATTCAACAGTGCTGTTCACATATACAAACATCACAGCATGTGGCTGGCTTTGTTTTTGACAAATCAAATCAGGTCCAACCACAGTTTTGATAGGCTGACCAACATACACACACACTGCTCCCCCTTTCCTGTATGGAGGCAGACCAGAAGTTGATTCTGCCTTTTTTATATCCTTCATTTTTGCTCAAGCAGTCCTGGATGCAGGGAGCGTCCCAGCAATGATCAGATGGCTTTTAGGCGACCCAAATCCCCAATCCACTTCTACTAGAGAGGCAGCAGCCCAGTCTACAAATGTAAACAAACACTTGTTAACTCTGGTGGGCTGCCAGAGACATAGGAACACATTGGTGGCAACAAAAGAGTGAGAAAAAAAAATACAGAAACAGACCAATAGACAAGACTCATTCAGGAAAACCGAAGACCCCCTTGTAAGTGGGTAGAATTTATTTCTTTTTATTTCTTTTTCTACTTTAATCTATTTTTTTGTACATGCAAAATGAGTTGCAATTTTGTTTAGCTATTTCCTATTACTTTGCAAAAAAGTTGTCACAATGTCACATTATTTTTATTATCCAGTATTTATATAGCGCCAACATATTACGCAGCGCTTTACGTCGTCTATTGTCATATCACTAACCATCCTTTAAAGGAGCTCCTAATCTAATGTCCCTGCCATAGTCATATGTCATTATCCCAGTCTAATAAATATTGTGTATTAATAATAATGACAAAGAGGGAAGCCAATTAACCTAATTGCATGTTTTGGGGATGTGGGTGAAAGGGTGCCTGGAGGGAACCCACACAAGCAAGGCGAGAACAAACTCTTTGCCTGGGCAGGTTCTGAACCTGGGACCCAAGACTGCAAAGTGCTAACTAGTGAGCCAACAGTGCTGCCCATATTGCTTTATCATTTGAAAAACAAGAAACAGAGTAAATACATTGAAACATGGAATTAGGGAGAGCCTGTAATAATGGCCATGGTTCTAGAATGGAATTTCCAACAAGTTCATAGTGGTGTGATGGTCCAATGCCAAAATATTGTATAGTAAGCCAGTTTTGTTATGAGGTAGACTGTACAGTATCGTTTAGGGTTAAAAGAGGGCTATGTTTGGTAAAAAAAAATAAAAAAATAGAATGTACCAACCAAATAAAACCTGTCTCTTACAACTTATCAGCACATACAAAATGCAATAACACTAGATACACCTGACAAGGCATTAGCAGAGGGTGTATTGTAAAAACTGCAATGATAGCACCTCTAGTGCAGCAAAGAAAAGAATACACACAATTATACAAAGCAGTGACAGGTAAGTACAATGTACAGATAATACTGCCGATTGCTCAATGACAAATAATACCTAGAGAAAAAAAAACAAACAAAAAAAGACTTAATTCTAAAAAGCACCAAGTAATTATTTTTCCCCCCATTCATAGCTATAGATAAGGCCAATTTAGTCAATGTAATTGAGGTGACACGTTTCACCCCAAAAAAGGGTACTCAGGTATCAATCTAAATGGTACCACCAGATACATAGGAAGTCAGTGAAAATGCATTCTTAAGGTATATACATATTTTATGACACTGATAATAATGTACAGCAGTCAGGGAACCAGATCTAATTTTACAGAGTATTTCAGTACATGTTTGTTGGGTGGCATTCAGAATATCAGGAATGGCAATGCACTGCAACGTACATATACCCACCCTAACACGCTTTCTGGAAACACAGGGTAAAAGGAGGTCCGCTTGAGCATACTAAAAATAGAGCTATAACTCCAAGACACAACTACTACAAAACAAAAAACTAAAATCTTAAAACTACGCTGCTAAGTTTTCGGAGTTCTTACAAGTTTAAGCCATTATGACAAACAGAATATTTAATATAGCTGCAGCACATTCCCAGCAATAAATACATTTTAAAAAAATTAAAAGAAAAAGCACATTGGAGCCAACACACAATAGGTTGTTCACACCAACCAATTACCTGCAAAGTTTACATTTCCAAACTGTCCCCTGACTGACTACTAGGGAGCAAACCGCTTTGAGGCCATTGTGGCCCCTGTGTCTGGTTTATCAAAGTAGTGAAACTAGAACAGGATTCTGCAAGTTAACCAGTTACAGAGCAATCATGAATCATATCAGTGTTACTAAATCAGAAGAAACACAGGAAATGCATAAGGTCATGTTTGTTAAGAAATACAGGACTCCTTTTCTTTCCTTCATTCACACAGATCCCAGCAGTACAAGATAACAACAACAAAGAACAGGACTGTTAAGCTACGTACACACTTCCAATTATTATCGTTGGAAAACGAACGACGAACGATCCTGCACGATATCTACGAACGATCGTATAGCACCGATCCTGCACATAGAGATAACGACACGATTGTTCGTAGATATTGTACACACAATAGATACGATCGTTTGAGCGATAGAGGAACTATGTGCACGACAGGAAAGTGAACGAACGTTCGTTCATCGCGCATGCTCAGACCATGGACGATCACTGAACGACCGTACACACGATAGATGTTCAACGATCGTCGTCCAATCCGATCCGCCGGTCCGGTCGTTCGTTTCCAACGACTTTCCTCGTTTGTCGGCGTCTTTGGTTACTTTTTTAACGAACGATTTTTGCCCAATCGATCGTTCGTTTTGAACGATAAAAATTGGAAGTGTGTACGCACCTTTAGGAGTAAATTCAATTGGTCTTTGTTTACACAGACAAGCTTGAGCTACACCTGTGAAATAGAGTGACCATATAAAAATCCCCAATAATAAAAAACTCTACACCTGTGATTACCTTATCCAGAGATCTTTCCTCCAGCAAGGAGGAAGCATTATCCCAGGTAGGATGCATTCATGGGGTGGGAGGAAAATCTAAAGAACAAATTCACTAAAGGGAAAGTTGACCCAAAAAAATTTAGAAAATGTTTACTTTAATGCAAATTGAACTGGTTTAAAACAGCCAATCAAACTCAGTTTCCATTCAATGCAATCTGTATAAGAGTTGAATTTTCTGAATCTCACTGGCGATCTCTGCAATGTGATATTTGCATCAGGTAATCATTGGCTACATGAATTGCTAGGTGGTGGACATGTCTCCCAAAGTTTTATCACTTCCTGCTGATGGAGTTAAGGTGTATCCCTATCCACTACTATTACCACAAAGCAAAGACCAGCAGCACCCCTCATGATGTCTGCACATTACTGGGTAGGTGGATGGGGGCGGGAATGTCCCTATGTTTACACACAGGACAACCTAATTACCATTTATTTATGCTTTTCAACCAGATCTTTCTACCACTTAGTGGGAGGATCTATAAATTAGCTTCTTAGTACCTTCATGCATGAATATTTTTTGACTTGTTACAGTAATCAGTATTTTTTTTTTCAGAAAGCTCCACCTTGTATCAATACAAAGCGGTCCTAGTCTCAGTCTTGGCTGGGCTGATGTCATCAGTCTGCTGCATGCTGGGGGAATCATTTCCTCAGTCCCCTCCTCCCCATGAACAGACCACAGCATTCTGGCATTTTACAAAATGAGAAGTTACATCGAGGCCTGATTTGTATCAGACATTTGTACAGCCGCAAACAATATAAAAACTCATTTTTTTAATGGAAAATATAATAAAAATAAAAGGGGGGGGGGGTGAAGGGGCGAACAGGGAGTTCAAAACAAAAAAAGAAGAGTGCCAATCAGTAACCAGACATCAGTAGAATAATCATATGAGGTCAAACATAGTTCAACACCTCTTAGGTTACAAAGGCAGACAGGTAATTTTAAGAGCAATTTACCTCTACTGGCATTAAAAAAGTTTAGAAAATAACCAAGCTTTGAATAATTACAGCCCCATATGTTCAGGATCAGCTTCTGTGCCCAGTATAACAATGCTGTGTGTTTACAATGCTGATGTAAGCTACACATTATTATTATTATACAGGATTTATATAGCACCAACATATTACTCAGCACTATACATTAAATAGCGACATCTCAGTTATGTGCACCGTGATGTAATATGTAATGAAGATATACATGAGATAAAGATGACTTACTATTGTGTAAAATACTGTGCAGGATTATAAACATACCTATGTACTATAATGTATACCAATTATTTACATCATTGTATTATAAACTGTGCAGTAAACACTTAACATGGGAATAACAAAATGACATAATACAAAAATAGTTATTGTGCCGCCAATTCATCTCCGAAATACCTATTAATACATCACTACATATCTCTACAAATCTGAGTACACAACTACAAACAATACAAAACACCATGAGGGCAATTTACTCCAGACATCCAAATATTGCACAACAAATTGCTCATTGCTCAAGGAACCCCCAGCAATTTCTGGAGGATCCCTGGTTATGAAATGCTGGTGAAGAATAGCTTTGTGTCAAATCTACTGATAAATATGGATACAATTTGGTAAAAAGTAGATTCATTTGGAGGAGTTAATTATAAAAGTTTGTGTAAATCCATAATATTCTTTTTGTATGTTTGGCATTAGGTTGCACTACTTACAGTTGTGAATTTGTTGCAGTTTCTTCCTTGAAAATCCTGCCAGTAAGTTAACTTCAAAGCCCAAATAAAAGTAAGTAGCTGATTGAACCCTTTTTACTTCCACCAAAGTTTCTCTTTGTTAGGGATTCAGATAAGTTATCATGATGCTTTATGACTATTTGTGCTGAGGGTTAACCTGTGCCTGGACTGAGCACATAGACATCCATGGCAGGTGTCAGGAAAGAAAGTAGCAGGGGTAAGAACAGTTCACAAAGATCCCCAGTGATATGTGAACCTAGAAGCACTGAGCACTGCCAGGTTCAGATCTATCAAACCATGGTTGCAGGGAAGAAAGGAGAGTTCTACTAAACCCTGATATCTCTGTAAAGAGACCCTGTCACCTGAACTAAGCAATCACATAGGGAAGCCAAAACTCTTATTTTGTTTGATGTATCAAAGTTTTCGAAAAAATATTGGGGGAGGAACAGAAGAAAAAAAGGGAGGGAAAGGGTGGGAGGTACATATCACTGTAAGTAAAACATATCCTGCCATAACATATCAATATATTAATATATATGACCAGTATAAATCTAATATTCATCTTCACAAAAAAAGGTTGTATCTAGTACATATTTGTCAGCGGGAATATTGTCGACAACTGATTTCGTTTTAGGTATGAGGGGGATGGAATAAAACCCATCTTTTTTTCCTCATATTTCTCCCATTATAAACAATGACAACAGATTCAGCAGACAGGAAGTCAAGAGAAAATCTGCAGCAGACAAACATCTGCCAGGAGTTCTAGTCTTCCCCCTACCTGATTGAATAATAAAAAGATTTTCCATTCTGTGTTGTGACAGTTCTCCTCACTCCTTGCACAGTAAAACACATTGTCAGCAGTACAGGAAATTAGGGGAAATCTCTCAAAAGCAACTCTAAAATCCCTCCAATTTGGCTTGACATACCCCTAAAATATCTATGTACAGTAAGGCATGATGCTGAACATAGATTTGGGTTCACATATTCTTTAGCAATCTGTATATAATGAGATTCAAACTTTGACAACATAATATAGGAGTGTTGTAGTCTATACAGCTGTCACTTGTTTATACCATAATAGCATACGCACTATGCAGCACACACAATGATAATAATAATGCAAGCATTACATATATTCCAGTATCAATACGGAAAATGATAAAGTCATGTACTACAAATAGACAACATATGGGGTGGGTTTTATATACAGAGCAGTGTCAGCATTGTAACATGGTATAGACTATAATCATACACAGGGATGATCTGTCATATAAACACGTCATAACACAAAGAAGCATAATAATAATACTAACATCACTACAGACTATGTACATATGGATGGAAGACTTGTACATGAGTAAATGGGAGGCTCATCTAAGTTATAGCCTGTGAGCTGAGCCCCATGTAATATAGAGTTCTCAGCACATTATATCACAACAGTAATAACACATGGTCATATAATCCTCTACAGACATACAATCATATTCACATACCCAGACACACGTCTACATCATATGCAGAGGCCAGTGTAGTGTGTGCAGCTGTTAGAAGAGTGTTCACCATTGTAACAAAATGTCAATGATCTGTCACATAAAAACATTCTCAATTCACAAAGCTACAACGTATGTGTTACTTGCTGCCATGTTTTTTACTTTAATGCCCAACAGAAAGGTCCTTATAGCAAATAATTCCAATAAATTCCTAAAAGGAACATGCCCTGTTCTAATACCAGTAACTGGAAATTATCCTCTTTTTAGGGGCATATTTCTGTACTTTTAAAATAAGAAACGTTATTAATGGCATAACACAGAGCTGTAGTATTTTAGTATACATAAAGCAATGACTTCTATAAAGACATGATCAAGTCACGTTTTAGAGTCATTTTGATGTATACAAAGGGCACGTTCAGGTCTTCAGGGAACCCCCGCTAAAATTACTATATTCACAGCTCACAGTATATTAGCATTGTGGTCAGTAGCCCAAATACCTCTTACATTGCTGCCCAGTGGTAAGAATGTCATCCTTACAGATAGCCAAAAAGATTGGTGTCTAATATACTGACCTACGAGTCATAAACAAAAAGGACCTCTAGCAATGTCTGCAGATACCCTGGTTGAGAAACATTGCCCTATAGTAAAATTGTATACAGATGGCACTACCAGTACTGTGTATGGTTACATTGTATACACATAGTGCCCATTCATAGAAAGATCGTGCAACATTTAAAGGGAGATATATATATATATATACATACTGTCCCCAATGTTATATATAGAGCAGGGTCAGTATTGTGTATTATTACATTATATACACAGAGCTGTCCTATATGTAATGTTATACATAGAGCAGTGTCAGCACTTATTGTGTATATACACAGACATAACACACACACATTTTATACAATATACACAGCAATGTACAGGGATCTGCGGCAATGTACACACAGTCCTAGGGCTGTCCTGTCATACAATAATAACCCCACAGAATATCATACAGCACACAGCAATGGCAGAATATAACACAACACACACATAGATGGGCTGATACATCACAATTACACAATATCACGTTGCCTGTAGCAACCACTTAGAATTCACACTTTCTATTTGGCTGCAGAGCTGACAATTTGCTTCGGACAATGAGGATTTTTTAAGCTGACTGGAACACTTTTCATACAAAAGCTGAGCTGTCATAATAAATACAAATACTATCCATAATATACACAGCATGCAGTGCCTGGGTACAATGTGGTATTAGAATACAGCACACACATTGCTGCCATATCACTACAGAGGTCAGTATAAAGCTCTGACATTGTGCTGGAATAAAGATAGAATATATAGTATGTAATAGCCCGGTATATGTAGCTCTACCCGGCTCTCACCTCCTCCGGGTGTCCCCGGTATCTCCGCTCACCTCGCACCGTCCTCCGGCCGCTCTACCAGCAGCAGCTCTGCCACCTCTCGCGAGAACCACGCACCTGTCCCTGCATAACCACGCCCCTCACACACACCCTGCTCACACGCCACACCCCCTCCTACTGCTGGTCATCCTTACACTACCGCTAGATGTCCCTGCATCTCCCATTTCTGTCCCCAATACCCAGGCAGCGTGCCGCCATTTTTACGTAGCCTTTCCTAATGTCAAAAGATTGCTTAGGCTTCAATACAATGGCAGCTATCTGAGGACACAAGTTCTTCTAAGTAAAAAGTGTAGTGCACATGGTGCAGTAAATATGAGCACTATGTAATGCCAACAATACCATGCAGTATGGTTGCTATGGGTTATCTACCATTTTATTTTTTGCTTTCCAGAACTACAGTTAAAGACCAAGGTCCCTTAAAAAGAGACTTTCAGAAGGAGCAGCCTGAAGGCTCCTGAGATACGTAATGTAGGCATCCCAGGTGGCTCTAGGCTTCCCATTCAGTGATTACGGCAGCGGTGACAAAGACAGAAGGGGCCTGCTTTTGTATTAAAAAGGAATTTAGGGGGAAAAAAGGACTAACTACCAGGTAATATAAAGTAAAAATTGTGGCGATAGGTCCACTTTAACCCTCCCAGAGGTAACCCCTAGTATGACTTGAGGTAGAAAAAAGAAGCTGGAAGCAGTAACCCCAAGTCACACTCGGGGTAGCTAAACCAATGGAAAACAATAGTAAATCGCGACTTACCTGATCCGCTGGCGTCCTCCGTCATCCTTCGCGTCTTCTCTCTTCCTTTGGCCAGTGTTCTCTGCACCCGATGAGTCACCGGGAGTTCCATTCAGGGAGCGGCGGGAAATTCAAATCTGTTTTTAGTGCATTCAATAACTAATGAATGCAACACAGTGGATTTATATGTGTAAAAGCCGTACATTGTTTTTCATGATAATTTATATTTTACAGTATAACATAAAAATATCAGTATATTGTTTATTTATTTTTAAAGCTAATATATTATTCTGTAAAATACATTGTCATTAAAAACCTACCGCTCTTAGACATATAAAACCGGACAGAAATGAACCGCCCAGGAGGTTAATGGAAATAATGAGAAATAAACACATTCTAAAGATGAATACAGAGATTTTTCTGCAATCACAGCCTTCCAGATGTTGACACTATGTGAAGGTTCTCATGAATGCAGATCTTTGAATATGTAGTAGTAGTAGTTAGTCACATTCAACTAGACTTGTTCTTGTAATGTTGAAGATGTTTTGCAGCCTTGCTGATGAAGCGGCTTGGAAGGCTATGAAACATCCTTAACAGTCTTATGCCAGAATCACACCTATATGTTTGAACGCAAATGTGTTTAAATAGAAATATTTGAAAACAAACTTCAGCCTCTCCTTAGTTTTTCCTCTATGTTTTATTCTCTCCTCTCCTGTCCTTGTATCTTATTCCTTTATATTCTTTCTCATCTTCCCAAATTTATTCTCTCACCATATTCTCCTAATTTACTCCTCTGGTCCTATTTTTTCTAGACATATCTCCCCCATATTCTCTTTTCATCTTCTCATTTCCTCAAGCTCTCCCATTCTTTCTTCATCTACTCCTTTCCTCACAATCCCTGTACTGTACTCATGTTTCCATTCATCTCATCCCATCCTTCCTTTATCCTATATTTTCTCTTCCACTCCTCACCTTTTCCGCTCCCACATTTCTTCTCTCCTCTCCTCCTCTTCCTTTTCTCATCTTTTCTCCTCCTCTTCTCATCTTCTCTCCTTGTTTTCCTTTCTCACTCCATGTTTTCTCTTCCACTCCTCACCTTTTCCGCTCCCATATTTCTTCTCTCTTCCTCATCTGCTCCTTTTCTCATCTTCTGTCCTCCTCTTCTCATCTTCTCTCCTTGTCCTCCCTCCTCACCCCATTTTTCTCTCCCACTTCTCACCTTTTGCTCTCTCATATTTCTCATCTGCTCTTCCTTTTTCATCAACTCCTCATCTTCTTTTCTGGTTCTCCCTCCTCATCCTATATTTCTCTTGTGCTCCTCACCTTTTGTTTTCTCATATTTCTTCACTCCTTTCCACTTCATCCACTCTTCTCTTCTCATCTTCTCTCCCCACTCTTCTCTTCCCATCTTCTCTCCTTGTCCTCTCTAATTCTCCTCATCTTTTCAGTTCCTCCCATTCTTCTTATCCCCTCCTCTCCTAAGCTTTGTACATACCTCAGGTAATTGTCACCGGAGACAAACAGTCCTGGACGAAAATCTGACATGCATCATTCCCCTGACATCGTTCATCAATACACAGAGGCAGAGGCAGACTGATGAACAACTGATCAGGAATGACCAATGTGCACAGGATGGTGCTGCTAGCTCGTACTCCCTCCTCCCAAAAGCATTTGTTCATTCATTTGTCACTAGAAAAAATTACAAAATGTACACATGTACACATGTCAGATTTTAGCCTTGTTTTGGGGGGGAACATACATTCACAGCAGATTTATAAACGAGCAATGAGGAAGAACCACTATGCTTTTTATAGATGAGAGTACAAGGAGGTGCCCCTCTCTATAAAATAAAATGGCACTGTGTGTACAGCACCCATTTATTCATCTCTCACTGGAAATGATGACGAAAGATCATTTCCAGCGTGCATTTATCTATGTGAGACATCACAAATCTTTTCAAGGAGTCAGTCCAGCCAAAGTTGTTATTTCGGCTTTACAGTGGATGGATTGGGTTGGGCTACATTATACATTTCTGGTAGAGATTCCAGCATTTCTCTCCTCGAAACAAAACATCTGCAGCACCTTAACTTGTAGATCCTGCCAAATGTATTGCATTTGTTAGCAGCACTGATGTTAGTGTACATAAACAATAATTATAACCAGCATTTCAATGGTAATTCACACGTGAGACAGTACAGAGGAACAAAGAGTATGATATGGGACAGGTATGACATGGAGGCGTAATATGCTGCAGATTAGCAACATATGACACGCTCCACATGCCATAACATTAGGTACTCCTTCACACCAGCAGCTTTGGACAAGGTTGCCTAACGTAATCCAAAAACAAGTATAAGGCAATTTGCCTTATGCCCTATGGCTTCAGTTTTCACTTACATACTGTATGGGTGTGTGCTAAAAAAATAAAAATGGACATTTTTCAGAAGTATTTTCTAATACTGCAACAAATAACAGTAAAACCAACATTTAGAAAAAAAAGTAAGCCCTGCAATGTGTAGTAACATTTTATTGCAGCAAAACATGTACCAGATATTTGAAATTCTGTGGTGTGAATGGGTCCTTATGAGCAGAGTGTGCTGGGCTTGGCTAGTTCTACCTAATATATTTCTTGCCAACTTAGGCTACGTACACACCTCAGATGATTCTCTTCTGATAATCGCCTCAGGGCTGATATCAAAATAGAATGTGGCGTGTGTGATAAATGATCGTAATTAAAGGGAACAGCGCTGCGTAATATGTTGGCGCTATATAAATCCTGTTTAATAATAATAATAATAAAAAGGGAAGGGGAAAGAGCGCAGCGGGTTGTCGCTCCGTCGTTCTCCCCCCTCCAGTCTTCATATGTACAGCACTCATTCATGCATCATGCAGTCTTTTGCCGTTGGAGAGGATCGTGAAAGATCCTTTCCAATGACAATTAATGCACGTGTGTACCTAGCCTAAGGCTAGGTACACACGTGCAATAATTATCGTTTGAAAACGAACGATCCACGATTATTCACGATTATTTTGAATGATCGTATTTTGCACAGTTCTGTACATGCTGTAACAATATGATCGTTCAAATATAATCCACCAATAATGTACACACTAGGAATGTTCGTTTGAGCGATCATAGGAATGTTCATTTGAACGATCATTTGAAGGATCATTCAAACAATGCAGGAAGTGACATGTACAGGAGAAAGTGTATCCCAGAACAATCCACGATCACTGAATAACCGTACACACAATAGATTACGAATGATTGTCACCCAATCAGATCCACCGGGAAGGTTGTTTGTTTCCAGCGAGATACCTCATTCGTCAGCGTCGTTGATCAGTCGTTCCGCACTTTCTTTGTTAACAATTATTGTAAGATCTTTCGTGGATCGTTCGTTTCCAATGACAATTATTGCACGTGTGTACAAGGTCCTGTAATAGCAATGTTAGATCAAGGGTGGGCAAACTTTTTGCCTCAGCGGCCACAATGAGTTTTAAAAAAACTGATATAAATTAAGTGTAAAAAAGTAAAAACAATTACCAAAAATTAAATAAAACTTACATCCAAATTAAATTCAATTTCAGTGAAACCAGTGTTGTTGGTATCCCTTTTTTTTGCCAGTGGACAATTTTGTACCAATATTTGCCGGGCCGGATTAAAAAGCCGTATATGGTCAGCGGGCTGAAGTTTGCACATGCCTAAATTAGACCCTGCTTGGTGGTTTAACTTCTAGAGAACACTTCCAAACACTATTTTTTATTTTCAGTTGATCTTTTAGCTCTCTGGCATCATTTAAAACAAATATCCGTTATTGAATGATGAATGCTGTAAACTAATCTAACAGTTGATTGCCTAGGATTACTGTACTTTGACCTTGATTATTCCTCATTATGCTACATTACCAAAACCACACTGTTTAGTGTCAAGGTACTTCACTAGTTTTTTTAAGAATTAAAGGGATACAAAATATAAAAGTACATGTAAACCCAATGACCAAAATCTGATATGACCCACAGAAATTCAACTGCATTTCACTGCGAAAGAAATTTGTGTTGATTATGAAGATTACATAGGTATTTGTTTAAATTAAGCACTTTGTTAGAACAGTAAGTACAAAGAACTTTTTATTGCACTTTTTAACTGCCTGGAGTGTAGCTTTAAGGCTTGTAGACATCAATACTTCAATTTATTAAGTCCACCTGTTAGGAATGAGTGTTGTGAAAGAGGACTGGCTAATGTCTATGTACGGTTTGCTACTGTTATCAATTTAATAAACACAGAGACATAAACACTTAATTTTTTGCATTCCATTTGTACACATTGACACCTACACACACCCTGACACACCTCTGTACATTAATAAACACGAAACACAGCTAAACTTAAATCATGAGAAATAGAGTGTATTTTGATGATATACAGATTTATATTCAGTGCTAATTGAACAAAATTATAGTTCTACAACCAGCAGAATCAGACTGTTCCTTTTTATCAACAATATTTTAGGGCCTTCTTGCACATCACAAACACTCAAAAAATTACCTAGAATGGCAGGCCCATAGATAATCATACTTTAAATATGACAGGTTTGCTTTGTAAAGAAATTATAGGTTTATGGCAGATACTGTTTTGCAGCTCCACAAGATCCCATAAAACTTATAGCAATTGTCAGGTGTCTGGATTCTCTTGGTAAAGCTGGCCATATACTGTTAGGCTACCTACACACTTCCAATGGTTCTCGCCTGATAAACCGCGCAGGGCCAATATCGAACGAGAATCTGAAGAGTGTACAGTGTGCGTTGTTTATCGTCTGAACGACCATCCTGGAGGATCCACGGACGATGAACGACAAACGATCGTAATGCAAGGGAAGGGGGAGAGTGTGCAGCAGGGTGCCGCTCCATCGTTCTCCCCCTCCCCTCTCCATTGAACAGAATGGTGCTGTATGTACAACCCTCGTTCATGCATCGTCCAGTGCATAGTCGTTGGAAAGGATCGTGAAAGATCCTTTCCAACCACTATAATTGGAAGTGTGTATGCAGCTATAGATGTTTGCAAAATAAGGCAAATTAGTGATATCTCCCTGATACTGATTGTTTACCTGGATTACCACCACACATTAATCGATATTAGCAGAAATGTGCTGCACAGGGAAAAAGAAGGGTACACATTTTATTCTAATTAGTTGGGGCAGCATGGTTAGCACTCTTGACTTTGCAAAACTAGAGTCAAATCTTAGTCAGGATACTATATTACATTGAGTTTGCATGTCCTTTCTGTGTTTGTGTGAGTTTCCTTACACACGCAGTAAGCTTAATTGGCTTTGCCCCAAAAATTGGCAAATAACTTATTGCCAAATTGCTAATAACTTATGACTATGTTTTGGGCCCCCTAATATTCAAACCAGGCCCTTATACAGGCATAAAGCCTGTGCCTAGTCAGACCCCAAGCTCTCTCTTAGTGGAGGATCCCAATGATATTTTGATGGAAGTTCCCAAAATGAATATCGGAGGTTTGCTAGGACCACAATCAACTATTTATTCCTGTGTTTCCTATTGCAAGTTTTCCTTCACCTCTTGTTTGGTGAAAACATTGTCAGCAGGACAGAACAAAAGGTGAAATCTCTCCAACTGAACATTGTATTGCAAGAGAAACCCAACAGAAGCAATCATTTATCCCTATTTTTACCAAGACTACAAAAATCATTCTGATGCTTTGATACAGATAAAAAAACATTATATACAGTAAAGGAACAGATGTGAAGTTTCTTTGAGTAACCCTGCTTGGCCACATGACAAGAACATGTCATTCCTGAATGTACCACAGCAAACATAACACTGCTGTGTGACACCTGTGAAAAGGTGAAAATAGACACACAGCAGATGTGAACTGTGTGAAAGAGCAAATAGGAGGAAGATTGTTAAACAAGGCTGCAAAGTCACAAACCATCCACAGTCTGCTGGGATAATTGCAGCTCTGTTTACCATGGGTGGGACACCCTCTGAGGGTTTGAAAGAATCAAAGCCATTTATACCTGCTGAAATTAATAGTCCAAACAACCTTAAAGGAACTTGAAAGGCATAGAACACACTAGCAGATTTTCTGACAATTTTGCACAAGGCTGACTGGTCTGATTGATATTCCAAACGGTTATCGGTTAAGCCTCAAAACAGTGCATACACGTACCATATTCAAATCATTGAACGTTAAGGGCTATGCCCCTAGGAATGCATGTGTTGCACACACATTTTTATTTTATTATTATTATTATTATTATTAATAATTATAAACAGTATTTATTTAGCACCAACATATTACCGAGTGCTGTACATTAAATAGGGGTTGCAAATGACGTACAGAAA
This sequence comes from Pyxicephalus adspersus, assembly GCF_032062135.1. NCBI lineage: Eukaryota > Metazoa > Chordata > Amphibia > Anura > Pyxicephalidae > Pyxicephalus > Pyxicephalus adspersus. The sequence goes on from NC_092859.1 coordinate 26,551,286, forward strand.
CAGATAGTGACACAGGAGGAGAGGACCCTGCCCAGAGGAGTTTACAATCTAACAAGTGGGGGAATTATCACACAATAGGAGGATAAAACTCATCTGCAATGTACCTTTTCTATTTCTTGGTTTACTTGCACACACACTTGGTATATCAGTTTTGTAAGCATGTCTATGTCTAATTGGCTCCCCAACAAATATCCACACAGCAAATGGCAAAAGTTTAACTTTCACAGAAAAAAAATTAACTTACCTTTGAAAGGATCTGCAGGTTTCTTGGCTCTATTCCTCTGTGATCTCTCACCATCCCAGTGTCCCTCAGTGCATCAGAACAGGCGCCCGGGAAGAATCACTGACGCATACACTCGTATGGTATCAAGCAATCTTCAACTTTATTGTAACAAACTTCTGGTTTATATATTAAAACAATATATCCTAGCGCATGCTCATTAGAGTACATAGATACTAGTTTATCTATTCTAGATCTGAAATTAATTGGCTACATATTTTCAGACACGTACAAAAGACCTCATAATTCATAAATAATTGACCTTATCTGAGTTAGCAAAATTAACAAGGACGCTCGTCTCGACAGAACATTAGATTTATAGAATCTAAACAACCTAGGAATACATTCATAACTAAGCTAGAATCTGAAACAAAATGGAGTGTGTCAGGAACAAAATGGAGTGTCTCAGACCCTTTCAACCTTTACCTGTGAAATGTCCTTCATCCATCTATAACATGAACGTGGTAGATCCCACTCTGTCTTGGCTTCCCTCTACATTCTGAGGCTCGTCATTTCTTCCAGCACCACCATCTTCTTTCTCCTGGGTTCTTCTTTATGTCACACAAACTCACACTGCTCATGCACAAGATTGGATGATGAGTCTTTCTCCAAAAGTGAAAGTGCCAATTTCACTGTGCAGATGACTATGGATTTTGTTATGTTGGGGCTATATACATTCTAGGTAATAATAATAATAATAATGCAGAGAAGGAGCAACCCTCAACCTCCTGGGATATGTGACACAAGTATGCCAGGAGGCTGCAGGTTTTCTGTCTTTACCTGTGCTGCCGTGGGGACCACCCCAAAAATGAAAAACATTTGTTCCATCATGTAAACAGGTTAGCTGTCCTTTAATATAATGTTAAAAAATGTAATGATAGGCCCACTTTATTGTGACGCATAAGTCATATTTATATTAATTTTGGTCACTTCCAACACGCATACACCAATAAACACTTGCACTATGGTATGTTAGGAAGAAAGGGTCAGTTGAAATTTTTTAAAGAACTGCAGTGCATTGCAGATACACAATAAAAATAGATGGGCACATGGACCAAAACAACTTTTTCAAATAACTGCAGGCAGATATAGAAGAAAGAAATAAATGCATCTCTATCTTCATCATTATTATTATTATTATTATTATTTTTATTATTATTATTATTAATAATAATGATAATTATTATATTAAAACAGGATTTATATAGCGCCAACATATTAGGCAGCGCTGTACAATAAATAAGGGTTTCAAATGACAGACAGATACAGACAGTGACACAGGAGGAGGAGAGGACCCAGTCCTGAAGAGCTTACAATCTAGGGGATTGTAGCTCTATCTTCATCAAAATATCCGTAAATGTGTTTTTATGTAAATACCTGGATTTGACTTGACATCAGCCTTTGAACAGCGAGCTCAGACTTGCACAAGGAGGGGCACAAGGAGCCACTTATTTGTGTTGCAGTGCCCATGTGCTAACAAGGAACATGCTGATAGAAGAGATTGGAACAACAGAGAGATAAGCTTATCAATTTGCTGCAACTCCTTTCACTGCTAAGTCACAAGTTGGATGAGGGACAAGACTTGTAGGTATTAGTACTGACAAATCAGGTCTTCTATGCCAGATAGGACTATTCTAGCTTTGTGCCTGGAGTTCAAATTTAGGTTAGGAGAAAATACTTTTGTTGAACTGAGCCAAATGTAGCAAAAGTATAATCAGTTACTTAGCCTGTCTATATAAATAAGCCCCCTTATCTTATACATGTGTCATGTTGTCCTACAATATCTGAAAATGAAACGGACGCCTAACTGTCTCTTCGTAATTCTCTCTCCCCCAGACTTGAAAGGAGGGATTTTTTTGGGTTATGCATCAACATTGCTGATCTGTTTACTAAAACTATTTCAAAAATGCCCTTTAAAATGCACTTGTAACAATTTTACCAGCTCAAGCAACACACCCATCAGGCATGCAAGAAAACAAGAACCGTATTAACCCTTAGCTCTTTTTCCAAACTCGCCCAACTTGTTATGGAAGGAGGTGCCAGAAAACATGAGAAATTGATCACCAAACAGAGCAAAAAACAAAAAATAATCTGCATGCACCCCAGAAATACAGCTGCTTTTTCTCCAATGTAAATGATCAAACCAAATCCACTTTTGAAGTGTCCATTGGTGTTACCCTACTAACCCTGCAACCTTTTAAAAGTTTTAATGTGTTAAGTTGACCATATCCATTAAATTGTGTGCAATTTTCCTATGCAACCTTCTTTAGATTTAACCAAACTATGCAATGGCGAGGCCTAAACAATCCATTCGATTTGTATCCAATTATCATTTGATTGGCATCCAACCATGTATGCTACACTTCCAGTTGCTCCAAGGGGAGGTGGGGAATTAAATGCAGTGTTTTATGATAGCTGCATGACTACTTTCAGAGCTGCTTCTGATTTCAAAGATATCAGCTATTTCCATGGTACAAAGAATTTCTAACACTTCCTTCAATATCCCACCCTTGAAAATCTTTGTAAAAAAAAATAAAATAAAATAGGCCAAAGAAAATTTTTGTTTAATGGGATAAAAATATAAAATGTTCTTGTAGATCATTCTAAAAGTTTATCTTTCCAATTTCAGTGACAGAGGACTGTGCGGACAAAATTTAGATCAGCATGTGAGTGAATCAACGAGGCGGTCTTTGTGGGGAATGTAATATGAAGAAAAGTTTATGGGAAGGAGAGGTCTTCTATGATGACTATATGCAGCTCTAATGAAACAAAACTGATAGGACGTTTTCCATGATGAACATATACGGCTACAATGAAACTAATTCGATATTAATAAAAAAGGACCTCTGCAAATGATTGAATAGTTGGAAATACATCATACATTGCTGCTTCTGTCCGTTACCACTTTATAAGATAAGACCTTATGTGCGTCAAACATCAGATATTCCTGTTTTGGTTCTGAAGAAGCGGAATTTATCCATGAAACGCGTAGATATCAAGAGGGAGCACCCTAACTAGGGTTGACCCCAACAGGAATATCATTGGGTTTGCACCTTTTTAATCTAAGTTTTTATGTTAGATACAACTTTTATATCTGTTTAGTAAAAATGTTATACTTTACTAACAAAACTAGGAAATTTGTATTGATTGGCCTATAAAGTCCCATACCGTGATTTTTTGATTCACAATTTCAGGGAACTTATTTTTAAACAGATGTGGTATATCTGATGTTTTACTATAAACCATTTTTGATTCATTACAAATACTAAAATGCACTTATCTTGAGCAATATACAGCATGTAAATGTTGGCATTTATCATCACACGCCTACCAAAAACTTCCTAATAGCCCTCTGGGGACATTTGGTAATGAGGTGGGGACTGAAAAGATTTTACCCTTTTCTGCTAATAGGAGAACTGTTTTTTCAAAGCACCTGTATCCTTTTTTTCTCTATGTAGGTATAATACACCTCGGAATAAAGCTGTCAACACTGAATTAGTGATAATATGCAACTGACCTGCTGAAACCTAAAAACAACAACACAAACCTGCAGGTAGTTCTAAATGCGTTGTTACAGCTTATCTAAAACAGAAGACATCAATCATAATTACCTGTCAGGTCCAACCAGACATAAGTAACCTGCAAAATGACTGAATGGCTCTGATCCTGGGAAGATATAAAGTTTCTGCCTTGTACTATATTCAAACACCTGTTCAGGGAGGGGATTGCCCGGGGTCAGGGCTTATACTGTAATGTCAAATATATTGGGTGCATTTTCTTTTTTATAGAAATGGTAAAGATTTTTAAATTGGACCAGTCTTCAAAGATATTTTAAATGCATGCCGATGTAATAAGGAATATAGGAATGCTTCCTCCTAGAAATGGAAATGCTTCCTCCTCACTGATAACATTATCACAGCCTAGGCAAAGGCACTGAAATAGAGATCAAGAATGAATATTAACCTAATTTTAACTAAAACATTATACTTTAGCTTTGTTAAATAAAACTGGGCAGTAAATTACTAAACATAACCCCCTTCCTGGATACTTCATCCTCAGGGGTCATACTGTTTACCGGCTAAAGCTATGTACACACGTGCAATAATTGTCGTTAGAAAATGAACGCCTAACGATTATGCACAATTATTTTGAACAATCATATTGTGCACAATTCTGTATATGCTGTAACGATACGATCATTCAAATATAATCCACCAATAATGTACACATGCTAGATTTGATCGTTTGAACGATGCCAGAAGTGACATGTAAAGGAGGAAGTGTACTGAAGAACCATCCACGATCACTGAACGACTGTACACACAATAAATAGCGAACGATCGTCCCTAAAATCAGATCTCCTGGGACGGTCATTCCTTTTCAGCGACATTCCTCGTTTATCAGAGTCGTTGTGCACTTGTTTTGGTAACGATTATCGAACAAACGGTTGTTAGTCGTTCGTTTCCAACGATAAATATTGCATGTGTGTACACAGCTTTACTCACACAAGCCTTAGTGAAAGTTGCCACACTCATCATCCTGCAAAGGTTTCTAGATTCAGGTTAAGGCATAAGCAACAATAATAATTTCACCCTAATCAGGTTAGGCATAGAAGAAGGCTCCATGATCTGCCCACACCCTATACCAGGGGTCTGCAACCTGCGGCTCCGGAGCCGCATGCGGCTCTTCAGCCTCCTTGTTGTGGCTCCCTTCGGCTGCCGCGGGGAGATCTATGATGGGGGATCCCCTTCCTCCCAAGACACTGCGGAGGAAGGGGATTCCCTATCCGGTGTTCTAATGAAAAAAATCTACCAGTGAAATAAATCCACCACGGGGCGTGTACAAATGGGTGTGTACAATGACATCCCCCTCCTTTGAACCCCCATTCCTCTGGAATGGGGAGATGTACAAAACCAAAAATGTAGGTGCAAGTGGGGGACACCTGTGACTAACACCCCCTAAAATTTAATTGTTAGGCTATCATCAGAACATAAAGAACTCTGACCATCAAAAAAATCTACCGTTACACATTGCTGGAGGCACCTGAACCCCAATTTCTCTGGAACAGGAAGGGGGTACAGGTGAACAAAATTAGAGGTGCAAGTGGGGGACACCTGTGGCTAACACCTCCTAAAAACTCCACCCATCAAAAAACCCCTACCCTGTTACACATTGTTGGAGGCTTCTAGCACCTAAACCCCAATTTATCTGGAAACGGGGGTACAGGTGAAAAAAATTTGAGGTGCAAGTACGGGACACCTGTGGCTAACACCTCCTAAAAATTCATAAAAACTCTGCCTATCAAAAAAATCTGCCCTGTTACACATTGCTGGAAGCATCTAGCATCTGAACCCCAATTTCTCTGGAACGGGGGGGAGGCAGTACAGGTGACCAAAATAGAGGTGCAAGTGGGGGACACTTATGGCTAACACCACCTACAATTGAATCGCTAAGGCATCGTCAGAAAATAAAGAACTCTGCCCATCAAAATAATCTACCCTGTTACACATTGCTGGAGGCTTCTAGCACCTAACCCCAATTACTCAAGATTGGGGGGTACAGGTAAACAAAATTAAAGCTGCAAATGAGGGACACCTGTGGCTAACACCCCTTAAAATTTCATCGCTAAGGCATCGTCAGAACAAAAAGAACTCTGCCCATCAAAAAAATCTACCCTGTTACGTTAGAAGCCTCCAGCTATGTAACAGGATGATACGTTAGAAGCTGGAGGCTTCTAGGGGCATAGTTCAGTGTTTAATTTATTTCAAAGTAGGCCTACACATGCACACTTGTAACAGGTAAAATTAAAAAAATATTAAAACTTTTAAAAGTTTATAAACTGTGTTATGTTTTGCGGCTCCAGACTATTTTTCTTTAGTGGAAGAGAAGGCAAAATGGCTCTTTTGATAGTAAAGGTTGCTGACCCCTGCCTATACCATTGCTGGTAGACTTGAAAGATGATTTAAATCAGAATATAACCAGATTATGTACCCTCACCAGCTACTTTATTATAAGGTACACCTTGCTAGTACTGGGTTGGACTCCTTTTCCTTTGAAACTGCTGTAATTATTTGTGGTTTAGATTCAACAAGGTGCTGCAAACATTACTCAGAGATATTGCTCCATAATGACATGATAACATCATGCAGTTCCTGCAGATTTGTCGTCTGCACATTTATAATATGAATATACCATTTCACCACATCCAAGGTGCTTTATTAGACTGACATCTGGTGAGCATAGGGGACAGTTGATTACAGTGAACCCGTTATCATGTTCAAGAAATCAATTTTAGATAATCTGAGCATTGTAACACGACTGGTTATCCTGCTGGAAGTAGCCATCAAAAAATGGGCACACTGAGGGTTAGACACAGTCAAGAACAAGATTATAAGTAGACTGTGGCATTTGAACAGTTCTCAGTTGGTATGAAGAACCCCAAAGTGTGCCAAGAAATTATCCCTTATACCATTACACCACCAGCAGCCGGAACTGTTGATACGAACAGGGATGGATCCAGGCGTTCATATTGTTGGTGCCAAATACTGGCCCTATCATCCTAATGTCTCATTAGCAATTAGGAGGCATCGGACCAGGCAATGGTTTTCTCACCAGTTTTGGTGAGCTTGTGCCAATCTTGGATGCTGTTCTTAGTGGACAGGAATGGGACTTGGTTTGGCCCTCTTCTGCATATCTCCATTGGGTATTTTAGTTACTAATTTAGTAGATTTAAACACAACATACAGATTGATAGTTAGCTGTATGAGCATGTGCTGGCCATATGATATTAGCACTGGGAGCGGCCATGTTGTTTATGAACCTTGAACTGGCTTCCTATATAAAGATTCTGTCAGGTCCCAATCATTTTTCTTACATTCCATTTAATTTTTATAGAATAAACCGGCCAGGGCAGGTTGTCTCTGGTAAAATAGTTCAAAATAAACCATTAAGACGGTCACACCCTCACTTTGTCTAATGTGTAAACACACAGAAGCCGTTACTGGACAAAACCACTAAAACGTAGAATTCTAAAGATTAAAAGAGACCCTGTCTTTGGAGCCATCAATATTTTTGTGGAGTCAGCAGTCAGGGACAGTTCTTTGTTTAGTCCGAGTTCTTATGACCATGCTTTGCAATTCTGGTCTTCCTTGCCTAGCCTAGGGTGACAACTCTGCTTCTTCATAGACGTTGTCACCCTAGCACAGCACATCCCCTTCCCAAAGTTCATGTTTTTACATAGTAATTACTACCAGCAGGTTATTAAAAAATTGGCTCTTACAAATGATATATACTCCTGTGAGACAGCACACAGGAATGCAAACATAGTACAAAGGTATGACAAGTAGCCACAATATCATTATAGCACAGGCAACAGCACGTGAATGCATTACATGTCATAATTACTAATAATTACAACAGGAAGTTGGTTGCATTACCACTGAGTGTTTATACTGAATTCAGATTTTAGATGTAAATACTGAATTATGTCATTTTCTTTGCCTAATCGCTGTGTAGGATTAACAATTTCTTGTTTTTAATGTTTTTATCTTTTTTTGCACCTTATCTTACCTTTTTGCCCACAGTCTCCATTCAAACACTTTCTGTCTGCATGTACTCCAATAATGGCTAGATGACATTTCTCATGGTGGTTCCATAATGGTGACAACAGTGGACCATGCTTGTTTTATGGGTTTTGAAATGGCCACATGTAGTCTCCACTGGAAGCCTGTGTGATGGGGTGACAAAGAAGGAGCACAAATGGGGATCACTGACATCCTTTAAAAATATCCTTCATGGCAGGATTGCCAGGAAGCATTTTAATGAAAGCTGTAGAGCATTAGGTTAAAAATGAAGTGTACTTTCTTTATTCTATTGTATTGTTCTTTTCTAATATTCCCCTAGTAATGTACAGAAAATCTTCACGTTCATGGACTCCTATGGACACGTCATGGATGGCAAAAGGGTGAATGTATTCTGGCTGAACAGACAACTACCTTCCTGCACCCATGGACATCAAGATCATTTTTGTTTTTTGTTTTTATTTGTATGGAGAAGGTTTAGAATCCCAAGTAGGTTTTTTATGTCATCCTTGCCACTAGTGGGGAGATTCACCCTCTCTCAATATCACTGGGATAGAAAAGGATGAGAAAATCAAACATTTTACAAATATCAAGAAAAGAAACTAACACAAATTCCAATGCTTCCCTACTATATCCAGCATTAAAAAACAAGCTTTGGTCGCTTTGGCCGATGATGTACTTTCAAGAAGCCTAAAAATAGCAGCCAGCAGTAATTTTTTGGAGAATGTTACTTCTGCGCCCTGCACAATATCCTTATCCTTTTCGCTTTACAGATCTAGAGAGTTTCTTTTAAATCTTTTGAAAAAATTTGAAAAAATCTTTTACATATTTATCATGCTTTTCTTCAAAATTCTTTCAGATAATTCAACATGTATTTTATCTTTCGCGGTCATAGTTCACCACAGATTGGAGGAAGCAAATATTACCAGGCCCACAAGCACTGCACATAACATTTGAATTGGCTCACACCTTCACTGAACTATTGCAAAATTCCAGCAATCAAAAAAAAAAATCTTTGTAACTTCTTGCTGCAAACTTCCCTGAAATAATAAACCGATGGTCGGCTTCCTGTCTGCTCAGATAAGGTTGCATGTTGCACTTTATCTGAAAGACTTCAGAAATGCTTAGTAATATTTGTGCGTGCCAAAAGCCTCGGAACGCTTCCTCTTTGTGTGATGTCATCTCATAGGAGAGGAGAGCAGATATGGTAAAGCCTGACGTGTGGATAACATGGCCACCCTGAAAACCTGAAGCCCACCACACTACCATTATATCAGCCTGGCCATTGCTAATTTATTAAATAGGACGAAGTTCCCTGTCCATCTCCAGAAAGTGTTTGTGATGCCTTATTTATATCTTAGTACTTAACATGATCATGGCTGGCAGCGGTTTGTTATATCTGATTATCAATTGCCAAAAACATCAAAACGCATGGGTGACACCCAAAGCAAGGGACTGTGGGATATCTTACCCATATGGAAACTGATAATACTAAACTTCAAATATCCAAATGATATCCAAGTGGCAAACTCAGCAAGGTAACTCAGCAATTGGAATTCAGTGGTACAATTGTACATTTTTAGAGCAAAATTGCTTAAGGCTGAAAAGCAGAAAGCTATACCCAGATCATTATTTCTATAGGCAAAATGCAGCAATCTATGGTAACCAGAATCACATGTTTTTGCAGTAAAATACATGCATAAAACATTTTACAAAAGCATGCAAAGTTGGCTTGTTGCTACTGGTGACAAAACTTTGGGCCTGTTTTATTACAGCTCTCAAAGGCAGGAGAGAATACACTTTTATCAGTAAAGCTGGGTGATCCAGCAAAGCTGGAATGGATTTCTTTAAAGTTGTTTGATATTTACTAGCAAATGTTTTGAATCCTGGACCAGATCTATTTCAAGTTTGCTGAACTGATGAACGTGTATCCTCTCCAGCCAGGTAAGTATGATTTATTGCATTAAGGTCAGGTGATGAAGGGAACTTGTCTTACCTCTATTTTTTTGGGGGGGGACTTTAGTTTCGTCTGTTTATTAAATTGTCCTGCACTTTGTATGTCACTATTGCATTTTTGTTTCTATAGGCTTCTGGACTTTACATGTCATCATGTCTGTTAATATGAGTTACTGCACTTTGCGTGTCATCATTCCTAAAAAGCTGCTGTAAACATTGCTGTTTTATTGCTATGGGTTACCACACCGTGCATGTTATCATTACATGACTGGTCACTACAAGAATTGGCACAGCATTCCTGCTCTTTGAGCTGCAGGCTTGTGGATCAGATCTCCCATAACCACTGACTGTCGCTTGGATTATATCAAGCTGTGGTTTAATGCCTGATGGTTGTGAGACGAAAGCATTATTCATCCATTAATGATTAAATGCTCAGGTTACAACAAGGTCATATGTGCATTTTCCTAAAATAGCCCATTAGCTAAATCTCTTGCAGCACAAATTGCTGATATTTAAACTGGCTGCTACAGTGTATTACCAGTGTGTACATATTTTACCGGAGAACTTCTTCTTGCACAGTTGTATGGGCTCATCTTCTGTACCGAAATCGCTTTTTTCTGATATCACTGCAAAGTGAGCTTTTCACAGTGTGCATTGGAAGCTGCAGTAGGTCTTTGAGGACCTCATGCAGCTTTGTCTCACAATACCATTGCATGGAGTGTATGTGCTATATGGTCAGCCAACCACTCAGAATTTACTGACCCTGGCAGATAGAAAGTCACTTCTATTCAACCAAAACAGCACTTATGAGGTCAGGTCATAGAAGACCAGGCTCATTGTCATTACAATTCATTTCAATTATATTTAATAGGGGTCTGTGCAGGCCATTCAAGTTCCTCTACACCAAACCCCTCAATCCATGTCTTTATGGAGCTGGGTTTGTATGCAAGGTCATAGACTAGTCATGCAGGAACAGAAAGCATCTTCCCAAAATGTTGTCACAAGGATGGAAATACACAATTCTATACAACGTCTATCATGTGGCATGCACAGCCCCCTTTACTGGAAACACCCAGCCCTATCCATAAAGACAGATCTCCTGCAGAGCTCTCCCAGCCATCAAACTAACGCTAACAATATTTGGTGTTCTCCATAGTAACAAATACATCCTGTTTGCCAAGTTTGGGTATTTGCTCTTTTTGATGGGCGTGAAGACATTGTGATAACTCCTTGACTTTTCTTTTAAAGAGCACCACCTTCTATTATGCTGCTGTAAAAGACAAGTAAAAGACAAGTAAAGCAGGTTTTACCGAAATGTTTGGGTGAATATTTTTATTTGAATTTTTAAAAATGAATTAACTGATATTCTGTATTTTCTAAAAGTGTTTGAACAATATGGGAAAAAGACGAACACATTGTTTAAAACTTTATGGGCAGTTTCACACCTGGCTCGGTATTGAGTGATCCTGTGCGGTTTACTACAACTAGTACCTTGCCAGCCGCTGGATAACTCTCACCGCAGCACCAGTTCTTATAAAGAGCCAGAGGTTCCAGTCCCATTCACTGTCACTCCTTTTTATTCCCTATGGAGCTGCCTCAGGGAGACGCTACCTTGCCATGCAAATTTATTAAAATGATTGCCCACCAATATAAAAGCCCAAAGCCCATTGACATACACTCAATTGTTTATGTTTGAATGGAGTGTTCCCTTAAGAACTGCATATAAAACTCTGTCCCTAAAAGTTTTGTGACATATCCAGCTGCGATATCAGGATAGGATTTTTTTTTTAGAATTCCAGTTTTGGATTCCTTTCTGATGAAGCCACGTCTGCAGTAACATATATGTCATTGTTTATGGCCCTTATATGTAAACCCCAACCCTCTATAAATGCAGAAAATATTTGCAGGATTCTCTGTGTCATCCTGATCACTGGACACATATGGTTGACAATAACTGTAAAATATGTCATTCCTTTATATGTTATTTTGGAAGTTGAACTAAACTTGTTGGTGTGGGTAAGATTTTATCTTGTTGATTTTAGCAAATACTTATGTATTGTTATTTTGCATCTTGTATTGATGATAAGCCCAGGAATCTGCCACTGCTGCATCTCCCAAAGCCACCGTCTTTGCTGCCGATTCTTCCCGGTCCACTGCAATCCTCCTTAGCCATTGGGCGGCTACTGATGATATAACTCCTGTGCATGTGCAGGAATGTCTGCCTTCCAGGTCTATTCTTGGCAGTGCCAGGGAAGCAGCCCTCTGCTCTGCATGGTACATGCCCTGTAAAATGTAGGCAAAAAAAAAGGAAAAATTTTTTTTGTGACTTTATATATGTCCGCTGCCAACAACTTCTATGCTTTTTTTGTGTTTAGCTCTACTTTAGAGTAAATTAAAATTAAAAAATTAGAATTTGTTTGAAATTTTAAATTTTGCCACACCCCATATGCTCCTAATACCTTCTATTCCGCTGGTGTGCATGGGATGGATGGATAAATAAAAATAAATAAAACATTGAAAAAAAAAAATAAAAAAAACTTTTTTTTTTGTTTCAAGCAACCCCACCAAAAAACAAATCTTAGAATCTCTTTTTTAGATGAATTTTGCTGCAAAATCAGTTTTGCAGAAATTGCTCATCCCTACTCATAAATACACCTCAATGTACCATTTGCTGATGAAGTAACTATGTTATAAGAAGCAGAGGTATGACTGTTGTGCCATGTTAAACATTGTCAGGCCAGACAGGGCCTTCTGTAATCCAGAGATATTTTCTCAGTATGACCTCACTCTTAAATGGCGACTGGCAAATGATTTGTGGCGTTACACAATGACACAAGTGTTCTTGGCTGCCTGAAAGACGGTGTGAGTCACCCTCGGCCTCTCCTCCTTTTTCCTCTTAAAAACTCCCAGCCTAATCCTGACATACCTAAAAAAGAGCCCTTGAGGATGGTGACGCACTTTCATCCATTTCTGGAGGGCGCGGAGAAGTTAAACCAACTTGGAGAAGCTGGAAAGTGTAATTAATAAATAGTTGGCTGTGCTATGGAGACGGAGAGGACTGAGGGTTTGTACTGGAATATACAGTAACTAATTGTATTCATGGGTAGCTGAGCCCACAAAATATAAACATTTATTTTAAAGAAGGATTTGCCTCCAAGAAAAAAAGTTTCCTTGTTGGGTGAAGTATTTAACAAGTCTATCCCAAAACTAAAACAAAGTGTCAGTTTATCCAAAACTCAGTGTTTGCTAGATACTGGAGAAATAAAATGTATTTAAATCAAGCAAAATCAAACATTTTCCATTGTACAGCTAACCGGCCAATAGACATGATGGCTGCATTCGCTTTTCTTTTTTTCACTTTCATTTAGTGAACCTGCATTATAACATTTCCTGGTCTAGGAGTAGGAGCAGCATTGTCACCCTAGGCAGCTTTCCTGATTTGGCCTACAAAATTTACACCTTTTGTTATTGGAGGTGGTTTGGAGTTCACAGAAGTTTTTTTGGAAAGGATGATAACATTTTTTGATATTTTAGTTAATGCACAGAAAGTTTTAATGACATTTCCAGCAAGATCTACAGCAGTGATTCTTAACCGGGGTTCCTCCAGGAGTTGCCAGGGGTTCCTTGGACTGTTGCCGATTGATATCTCATTTGATAATGCCTGCATAGTTTTCAGAACAAACACAACTTGGTACAGCCAGTTTTATGACAGTTTTTTTGATGTTTTTAGGCATTTATTAAAGTGTTATTCTATCCTCCACTGTATAAGGGACATTCTTTCCACTGGTCACCAATTCAAGAGGCTTTTTTTGTCACTGGTTCTCAATAAATTTTTTAGGCAGCAGTTCCCTGAAGCTTGAAACATAATTTTAGGAGATCCTAGGGGTAAAAAAGGTTGAGAAAGGCTGATGTATAGGAATGTTTCTGTAATTGCATAAAAGATACTTAACCTGAAAAAATCAGCCACTATATCCTAGGGCCGGTAAGATGCAGTATATTAAATGTTAGTTTCTACATATTGATTGCAAAGTATATTTTTTTTAAATACATTTTTTTAAACTTAATAAATTTGTAGCTTTCACTACAATAATGAGTGTTTTACTGAGGGGAACCCCAGGAGATTATAGTACACTAACTTCCCTATTGTATCCCTCTGATGCTCTACCTACCTCTGCAATCCTTTAGGATGCTCTTATTTCTTTCCAAGACTTCCAGGACACCCAATGCAGACACGTCTTGGTTTTATGCTTCACTGACTTTGGGCACAGACTGCATTTCTTCCACTTTCCCACAGAAAAACTCCCCCCTATAAAGGGCAAGTATTTCCCTATAATTATTTATACCTATGACAGTATTCACTCTCCTGAAAAAAAGCATTTCACACACTAAAGTGATGTTTTCTCTGCAGTCCAGCTCTAACCAGGTCAGAAATACCAAAACCTTTCTGCACTGATGCCAATGTTAGTGTTAGTTGGAGCCATCTTTGTTAGACATCTTATTGGGTACCCCAGATTCCTTTAAAAAAATTTTTTAGCCAAAAAGAACTGGTCTATCTAAAATTGTGAACTTTTAGCCATCAAACCTGCCCTTTAGGAGAAGCACACCCATTCGTACTAATTCTGGCTGCAGGGTACAAGTCACTTCCAGCTTCTGATAGAGACTCCCTGGATATCATTTTGAAGTACTTCACCCACCATCCTTAATTTTAAGGACAAACTGAGAAGATCAACCAGTCCTTGGAACAATACCTTTGCGCCTCAGGCTACATACACACATGCAATACTTCTCGTCCGATAATCGGGGCAGGGCCAATATCGGATGTGAATGTACAGCACTCGTCGTCCATTGTCTGAACCAACGTCCTGGAGGATCCACTGACGATGGACAAAGAACGATCGTAATGGAAGTAAAGGGGGAGAGAGCACAACGGGGTGCCACTCCATCGTTCTCCCCCTCCCTTCTCCATGAAGCAGAACGGTGCTGTATGTAAAGCACTCTCTCATGCATCGTGCAGTCGTTGGAAAGGATTGTGAAAGATCCTTTCCAACGACAAATATTGCACATGTGTACATAGCCTTAGACACAGCCCATTATGACATTCAGTTTGCTTTTCTACCCTGGACAAACACAATGCCAGCATCAAGGAGTCCTCTTTCTTTGTTGTCTATGACAGACATCCTTGCGCTGGTGCAGATAAATAATTCATAAAATCAGTAAATTACCATTTAAAAAGAAATATGGAAATATCTTTTTCTAGAGTAATATCTGGAAGGAGAGGTATGGTCAACTACTTCAGGGTTTTGGAACCTCCATTGCACTCAACAAAAAAAAAACAAATGAATGACATAAAGCTATAATTGAGGGCCCATTTAAATGTTGTGGTAATGCATGTGCACTGCACACAACAGGCATTGCACTGGTAATTATTTTCAATAATGCATGGATTTGTTAAAAACTTCTTGCACGTTAGGGTGCATTGGTATGAACACATCACACAAATCTATATGAGCCCTAAGGGAAATTGACGAGTACATTTAAAATCAGACTGTACTGTTTTACCTTTGTTGGCCATCCCACGAGAAGAGGATATTTAGAGAAAATGGAAAATTCCTGCCTAATATAGAGCCGTTACTTCTATATTGGGCTGTAGACGGAGCACAAACACTTCCAGCGACGGTCTTATCTCAGCAGAGTTTCTGGAAAATGTCCCCTTATCAAAATAGGCTTGTCCACATATTCATCACCTCTCCGGGCTTTTTTAGGACTTGAGGTTTTGTGGCAAGTTCCAATGCAATATGACATTCTATAAAGTTGTCTGTGCATTGAGGTCTGGACACAACACAAGCTAAAAGCGGCATATAAACCAATAACAAATGCTATATCAAAATATACACACTAACAGTCATCAGAAAAAGAAAGTACAACCTCTGGCAAGTAAAATATATATATTTACATATATAAAGGCTACTGGTCTGTAGTCCTAACATGAGGTAAATACAATCTCAGATAAACAACACAAGACATATTACACTGTGTCATTTACTTAACAAAGACTAATTTAAAGCAGTGTGAAAAATTAAATACACCCTTACCACTTCTATAGGATTTAAAAGGCTAAGTAGCAGCCAGGTGCTGCTAATCAATTTCACCCTAATTAACTGAGCATCAACAAGATTTTCTACCACTGAAAGGTTACTTACACATGTCTGATTTTGGAGAATTACAACTCACCTTAGCGAAAAAAATCTGAATATCTGTGTATAGCGGTCCCCCTACGCTTTTCTATGGAGGATAACATAAAGGCACACCCCCACTGAACAGAAAAGCACCCATTTGCTCATCTGTCACTGTAAACTTTCACAAAAGATTGTTCCCACAGCTTAACAGCAGAAATTTTGGCAGTTTGTTGGTCTGAAACCTTCAGGTGTGTGTTAACACAATGCCAAGGAGTAAACCCCCAAGAGCTACCGGTATGTCTCAGCCTCAGTTACCATGTTACATTTTAAAGTTCAAGACAGGACAGTTAGAAAAAGACAGAACATGTATGACTTGTTTGGAAGGGCTACCAGATGAAAGCTCCTTCTTTATAAAAAGAACATGGCAGCCAGACTTAGGTTATCAAAGTTGAATCTTAACAAAGTACAAGTCTTCCAAAACATTGTGGAGATGTTTGACTATAATATACAGTGCCACTTTTTGGTAAAGATCAAACACAGGATATTAGTACAAACGCCTCATACCAACTTTCAAGAATGGTGGTGAGGGGTTATGATTATTGGGCTTGCACTGCAGTTTCAGGATCTGCACCTTATAGTCATTAAGTGAACCAGGACCTCCTCTGTATACCAGGGTAGCCAGGACAATGATCCCAAGCACACCAGTACAATTAGAGCTACAAAAGAGAGGGAATCAAGGTATAGCACTGACCTAGTAAATGTTCAGACCTCAATCCAATCAAAATACTGCAGAGGAACCTTATAAGAGCTGTGCATAAACAAATACCAGCAAACCTCAATAAGCTGAAGCAATGTTATAAAGAAGAGAGTGGGCCAAAGTATCTCCACAAAGATATAAGACTGATAATGTTATCCAGAAAATTATTACATTAAGTTATCGCTTTTAAAGGCAGGTCTATAGGTAATAAATTGTGGGGTGTAAATTTTTCACACATGGTTTCATTTCTGTTAAATAAATGACACAGTGAAATATTTTGTGTGTTGTTTTACATCTGAGGTCAGAATAAAATAATTTTACAACCTGCTAAAGACCAGATTTTTTTTATTATATATTTTACAGGCATAACTTATTACTGTAGTCTTTTCTTCCAATGCATCTTTCATATTTGCATAGGTTGTGTGGTTTTGGGTGGGGCATAGGAAAAATATTTTACTAGGCAGACACAGGGCAATTACTTGAAGAGCAAATTTATACAAAGAAGAAGATTTCCACCTATAAATATGTTAGATATCACATAGGCCACTTCCCTTATTGAACCCAGAAAAAAACACTCTGAACAGTGTCACAGGGACACTCTGAAAGGAGAGATTATTGTGTGTAATAATAATGGTTTTGATGTGGTTTTGTGTATTGGAAATGAGCCTTTAATGTAAATATTAATAAAAATGTTGTTTATATTATATATTGTTGATATTGGCCTAAAAAAACCCTGCTACAAAAATTGGTGTTCTTCACCGTATGTTCTTTTTTAAAGAGCAAATTTACCAAAAGTATATTTGTCCTTTTAAATTATATTGTATGCAGGAATGAGAAAAAGCTCTTAAGATGTAAATGTTTGTACCATTTATTAATTTTATGAAAAAAAAAGACCTTTCAATATCATAAAGAAAATTATACTTCTGGTATTATAACTTTTTTTCTTTGCAGTGGCTACAAACACCATCAGCAACTACTTCAAATTGATCAAACTCAAAACATATTGTTTGCATTCAGTACAGCACAATTGGCCATCTGCTGGCTGGAAGGAGACCGTACAAGGTAGATCAGAGACAAGAGGACCTGTCACTTTTGAAGTGGAAGAATAGAATCCAGGAGTAATTTCTTGAATATTTTCACGTAGTCCCTTGCTCACAGTAACACAGTTTGATCTGTTTATTCTTCACAGTTTGGAAAAAGCTGTGCATATATTTTCATCAAAAACATATTTTTAACAAGGTGCTACAAGGCACTCAATGGTCTCATCTCTGCTGAACTCCAATGCAGTAACAGCAACCAATGAATGAAGAGGGAGGTGTTATTCTTTTTAGAAAGTAAAAGAATTTTGATAACATAGTCATGAATCCATAACAGATCGATCAATGATGTTGTACATGCAGAGGTTCTTATTAAAAAAAAAAAAAAGGTATCCAGACATATTTAACATACAAAGTGGGCTCCTATAACACAGGATGATGTTTCCGTACATCAGTCCATTGGCCTGTGCACAGACAGGTAGCAAGCCCAGGTGGTGCTCCTTGTTCTCTCCATGCACAATCAGTTCAGAGGAGGAACACTGCCCTCTAGTGTTAGCTGTCTGGAAGTGGCTGAGTGAGCATGCAGCTTCTGGTCTTCAGTTGGGACTGAGCGATGTCAGCCAGGGCAGTCTGGATCTTTTCCAGCAACATATCCCCACGGTAAACCACCTCCTCCAGGCGAGATGCTGCAGCATGGTTCTCCTCTTCTAGCTGGTACAGACTGGCAGCCTTTAGAGAGCCAGATTAAGGGAATGAAATTAAACAATGATTGCAACAACTGAGAAAACAGTGAATTCAGTCTAAAGTTAATTGACAACTTTTTAACATAACTACCCTATGCAATATATTTAAGGATGGGTATGACTCGATAGCAAAGTTCACCAGTTTAAAGTAGGATGGGTTATAACCCCAGGCAGTGTCCCTATTAAGCAGACCTGCTCTTTTTTTGTCCTGACCATTGCCACCAGGACTGAAAGTGATGGGAAACATATCTCAATATTGAATTTTCACCAGAAGAAGAGAAATCTTTTGATAGAGACAGCTGTCAATATGACAACTGTTTAAAAGGGCATATTACTTACCCTATGTTGTGTCTATAGGTCCTCCCTCTTTTCACACTCAAACCATTTACCCTCCTTGAAAAAATATCCCCCCATGTCTCTAACACTATAAACAGAACTCTATAATATAGACCAGTGGTCAGTCACCAACCTTTTGGAACTCATCAATCACTAAATCCACAGACGCCGGACTGCGCATGTGTGGGGAGCTATGCGTCACTCAAAGGGGAAGAAACTTCCCCTTTAGTGACGTCATGATGCCAGAACCTGCCCACTCTCCCATCGCAGGTCTGAGCCTGTGATGGAAGAGTGGGCAAGTTGTGTCCATACAGGGGACATGGCCTATGGCCAGGGCTGTGGATCACCGGTTTGCGAACGTTGATATACACAATGATTTCCCAGAAGATACTACATGCCATACACAGAAGCCCAACAACTCTCTCTCAGCCTACTGCTATCTGAAGTCATCTTCCACCTCCCACATCCAGAGCCTTTACTTCCCCTTTAGGGTTCTGGAATTTGACTGATGTTAGATTCTGTGGCCAGGACCTAAATCGCCTTGACACACAAACTTTAGTATAAGAGGCCACTGAAGAAGGATGGTGAAGTTACAACTATTTCCCATACAATAACAACATACAAGCATTCTACTACAATGCTTGCTACATCAGCTGCCCATGTTACCTGTAAAGCGGCTGTAGATTCCTCACTAGGCAGAGAGTCGATTAATACATCAATGTCTTTTGCTGTGCGGGCAATGAGAGCTGCAAACAGCTGGGCGTACTCTGTAATGTGAAAATGTGATGTAAGTCAGTAACATTCATTTTAAATACAACGTTAAGATTTTTCACCCCCTCACTGCCAGCAGCATTTGCCTGATTTCTCACAAATTCAGTGTTCAACCCAGAATTTTTTTTAAGCCGGGTTGCAGCCCCTGTATTGTGGCCCAAGTCTTCAGTGGTGCGCCCAGCTAAAAGGTGCTGGGGAGAACACTGCAAACACACTAAAAAGCAGTTTTTTACAAACATGGAAGTCCGCGAGCTTAAATAAATCAGACCTAAACTCTCAGCGGGTATAGCAGCTTACATACAATGCCAGCTTACTCATCAAGCCAGTGGCAACTTCAAATCAGTTAAAAAGGCGATGAAATTTGTGGCCTGCTTGTGGAACTTTTAGAAATCAGATATGCCCAAATTATTGGGATTATTATTGGCATTTCAGGGCCATAACTAAAGCAATGTAAACAAAAATCTAGTAGGCTTTCAGGCATTGTTTAGCAAACCCTTGAGGGAACAACTATTGGAATTTTGCCTATAAAGGAGGAAGCACTGGGGTGGCTCCTGCTCGCCCTCTAAACTCCCCTTACCATAGAAGTGAACAACACTTGTGTTCACTGCTCACACTAGCAACAATCATGAAGAATTGTTTTCAGCAATGATTTACACGGCTTGTTGTTGCGAGGGTATTTATAGTGATCCCTGGAATCCATGCTGATGCTCCTGTTTGTAGAAAGCTATGAGAAGCACCCTATAAGTGCTATAAGTTACCTTCTTATAGTGCTTAACTCCCCTAGTGTTCTAATTCTGTCCAAATTTCCATGCAAAAAGCGTTACATTTTTTTTTTTGCATGGAAATTTATTTTACATTGTAGGCTATATTTCTTAGGCATAACTCACCAAAATATGTCCAATATTTATGAAATTTAATAATAAACTTTAAATGAAA
>NC_092859.1:26572363-26615718 GCF_032062135.1 Pyxicephalus adspersus
AAAATACGGTAATTATATATATATATATATATATATATATATATATATATATATATATATATATTATATGAAAATTGAAACCCCCGTGATTGTCTCTGCACTTTGTGGCTGGAAATCGGAGAAGCAGGACGTGTCACCAGGACCAGCAGGGGCCAACAGGACGCCGACAGAGCAAGGTAAGCGTTTTTTTCTTTAAGTTTAAAGCGACCCTGAGTGTGACTCGGGATTACCGCTTGTGGCCTGGAAAATCCACCCTGAGTCACACTAGGGTAATGTACCCCCGCTAGGGGGGTAATATTAGATCAGTGTTTATCAATGTTATCAAATTTTTCACATGGGGAACCCCCTGCTAAAATTACTATATTACAGTACAATAATGTGATGATCAGTGGCAAAAACGTCTTACGTTGCTGGCCAGTGGGAAGAATGTCACCCTTACAGATAGCCAAAAAGATCATTGGTGTCACTTAAACTGATCTAAGACCTGAAGAATCGCTAGCAACCGCCAGTGTTCTCCCAGCTCCTTTTAGCTAAGCGCACCACCTGGCTTTTTTCAGTGACCACCCGGCTGTTTTTGGGTGCTTACTGAAAAGTTAGGTCATAATACAGGGGCTGCCACCGGCCTACAATTTCCTCCCACCTAGCCTAAAATAAAATTCTGGAATGAACACTGAACCTCTGGGGGAATCCTGGTTGGGAAGCACTGCCTTAGAGCCTATAGATATTATTTTGTGCTTACTGCTAATACTTTTGAACCGGTCACTTATATTGTTGAAAAAAAAAAAAAACATTCATTGCTCCTATAATCTTGTCTCACTCTCACATATCCTGAGTAAAACAGAAGGTAACACCACTGCTCCTCCTCAGACACAGTACATAGGGTGAGCATTAGCAAGCCTAGGAGAGAAATGTGCTACCGGCAGCATCACTAGGTGAAAATAAACAGAGGAAAAGAAAGTCTGATAAAATAAAACTAACACAGTCACCCCAGCTAAGGGCTTGTAAAGTGCAATGTATCAATATTTGAGCCTGGGATTGGATACACTAGAAAAGCACGGTGAGCAGCATGGTGGCTCAGAGGTTAGCACTCTTGCCTTTGCAGCGCTAGGTCCCAGGTTCCAATCTCAGCCAGGACACTATCTGCATGGAGTTTGCAAGTTCTCCTCGTGTCTGCGTGAGTTTCCTCCGGGTACTCCGGTTTCCTCCCACATCCCAAAAACATGCAGTTAGGTTATTTGGCTCCCCTCTAGAAGGGGCCTCAGATTGTATAAATGACATATGACTATAGTAGGGACATTAGATTGTGAGCCCCTTTGAGGGACAGTTAGTGACACAACTATGGACTTTATACAGCGCTGCATAATATGATGGCGCTATATAAATACTGTATAATAATAATACTATAATACATGGGCTCATCTATTGATACAGAGACACCAAGGGCTCTATTTAAAAAAACAATGAATCTGACATTCCCTCAGATATTCTCTCGGGGGTATCTTGCAGGTCCATGGCAGTCCCAGATTCCCACCAGGGAATGATAATAAACAGATCCCCAGAATGTAAGGTGTTGTAGACCTGTCTAGCCACCAATGCATGGACGTTACCTTCTGTGGGGTTGGGCGGCTGATCCTTGTTGATTGTGGTCTGGATGTTGTTGAAGGACGCAGGTGGGGCGCATTGCTGCAGCACTCCGATAGCATTGCAGAACTGATCGGCGAGCTTCATAGACACAGAAAAAAAATAATGATTAGGTGAATTATATTTACAGGCAATTAAAGAGCAGCATGGAAAAAAGGGAAAGAGACCAAAGCATGGAAAATGGATTCAGAGCTTCTAAGAGTATCAGGGAGTAATGCTACAGACAACACACGAGATGAATGTCGCTGGAGATGAATGGTTGTGCTCACTGTGTACATCGCTGCCCCAACATCACCGCCATGGCAGATTGATGTATGACTGATTGATGAATGACCCAACCAATAGAGGGCAAAGCAGGTGCCGCTCTCCCCCCTCCCTATACAACAGAACGGCACCGACACCCCTACCCTAATCCTGAATATTTGGACTCCTCGATCTCTGTATTGGCCCTCAGTCAGTGCTGAGTCTTATCCATAACAGCCAGGCATGAGGTATTTTCAGAAATAACACAATATTGCCTTTCTCTTTACTTTCCTGACACAATAATGACCCCCCAGCTTCTTTGAGCTTGAGGAACCAATGGGAGCTCGGGGCCTCCTGAGGGAAAAGCCCTTAATATTATTAAACGGTGTTTATATAGCGCCAACATATTCCGCAGCGCTGTACATTAAATGGAGGAGTTGCCTGTTTGCCCATACCTTGCATAGAGAGATTAGAAGACACATCCAGAAGTCACATAAACCCCATCCCCCCTCTCAGCCCGGGTCACCCCACCGATCACCCACCGAATTCAGCGCATCCTGCAACTGAGTCAGCCGGTCCGCCATCTTTGCTTCACACTCAGCCGCCCTCCTTCTAATTGGATAATAACACGCAGGCGTCGCTTGAAACCCCGTCCTTCACTAAGACCCGCCCTTTCCCTACAAGCCACTCCTCTCAAATGGGCGTGGTTTCACACCGCGTTTTCCTGTTATCTTCTGTGGGCCTGCCCTCTCTACTTTATTGTAAGTTAAAAAAAAAAATCACCGCATGCGTTCCACGTACCGGAAGTTACTACTCACTGAGCTGGTTTTCAGTGCGTTCCATAGACCGGAAGTGTTGTGTTGAAGCTGAGGCTGCGGATTCGCTGAATGGGCCGGACCGGAAATTCGATGTGACTGGGGCGGGTCTGTGCTGGTTGTGTTGGGGATAATGAGAGTGTGAGCGCAGCTGGGAGAGAAGGAGAACGGAGAGGATGGCGGCCTGGGCGCTTATCACCTCGCTGCTGCTGGTGGGAGCCTGTGCTCAGGGTAAGAGACCTGACACACCCGGGACTAGGGATCCCTTGTACCCGGAACCAAACCCCCTATACCCGGGGAGCAGCTTCTATTGTCACCCCCTGCTGAGCGAATGTGCTGTGTTATAATATAATAATATATCTGACCCTCATGTTATCTTTATCAGTCTCCTCTCATCATATATATATATATATATATATATCTCCTATTCATGGTATCCTGTATGGAGGTACATCATTGCTTAATATGTCGTGTCATACATTTGTTTCATTTTATTATGGACCTGGAGAGTCCTCTCCTGTATATTAGGATATTCATTATTTATATGTATGCCTTATATTGGTATACTTCTTCCTCTAGTAATTGTATCTGATTTATATTATTTGTCCCTGATCACTTATCATCATTCCTCTCCTGGATATTAGGATATTCCCAATCACATGTGTGCCCTGTATTATATAGTTATACATCACTTCTTCCCTTACTAATTCTATACATTGTATCTGATTTATATTATAATATTCTATAGAATTTATCCGCTACATCATCCGCTCTCTGTGGATTTTCGTCCTTTTATTATAGTGCCGTATCCCTTGTTTTATCATCAGTCTTCTCCTGATTAGTATGATATTCCCAATCACGTTTTTATATTATATGGTTATACATCACTTCTTCCCCTAGTAATTGTATCTGATTTATATTATATGTCCCTGATCCCTTATCATTCCTTTCCTGGATATTAGGATGTTCATTATGTATGTGTGCTTTGTATTTTTATACGTCACTTCTTCCTTTACTAATTCCATACATTGTATCTGTTTCATATTCTAATAATGTATAATATTCTATAGAATGTATCTGCTGCATCATCCATGCTCTATGGATTTTCATCCTTTTATTATAGTGCCGTATCCCTTGTTTTATCATCATTCTTCTCCTGATTAGTAGGATTATTCATCCTTATTCATATGTGTGCCCCATGTTATATTGTTTTACATTACTTCTTCTCTTAGTAATTGTATACATTTCTATCTGATTTATATTCTATTATTATATATTATTCTATTGAATTTATCCACTATATCTATAAATATTTCAATCCTTATTATTAAAGTCCTGCATGCCTCTCCTGGATATTTGGATATTCTTTTTTCACATGTGTGTCCTATATTATTTTGTTATACATCATTTCTTCCCTTACTAATTGTATACATTGTATCTGATTTATATTCTTTTATTATATAGTTCTGCTACATTGTCCACATTCTATGGATTTTCATCATTTTATTATAGTGTCGGATCCTTTGTTTTATCATCATTCCTCTCCTGGATATTAAGTTATTCCCAATCACATGTGTGCCCTGTATTATATTGTTATACATCACTTCTTCCCTTAGTAATTGTATCTGATTTATATTCTTTTATTATATATTAATTGTCCCTGATCCTTTATCATCATTCCTCTCCTGGATATTAGGATATTCATTATTCACATGTGTGCCCTGTATTATATTGTTATACATCACTTCTTCACTTAGTACTTCTATTCATTGTATCTGATATATTTTATAATATTCTATATAATTTATCTCCTACATCCTGCAGTCTCTATGGATTTCCATCCTTTTATTATAGTCCCGAATCCATTGTTTTATCGTCATTCCTCTCCTGGATATTAGGCGAAAACTCTGTACACGCATGCAATGGTTCTCGTCCGATAATCAGCTCAGGACTTGTCATCCATCGTGTGAACGACCATCCTGGCGGATCCACGGACGAGGAACAATCATAATGGAAGTGAAGGGGGGATGAGAGCACAGCGGGTGCTGTTTTGTCGTTCTCCCCCTCCCTTCTCCATAGAGCAGAACGGTGCTGTATGTACAGTGCTTATTCATGCATCTTGCAGTCAATGGAAAGGATTGTGAAAGATCCTTTCCAACGACAAATATTGCACATAGCCTAAGTTATCATGAACAGTTTCCATTATTTTCATGTTTTTAAAACTAATTATTGAATTCCCATTCACTCCAAATGGGCCAGTTCACACTGGAGCCTCTTACTTGATGGGCTGTAAAGAAAACACATCCTCCAACAAAAATGCCCAAAAACTCCTCTCAAATACCACCAAAAACCTCAATGGGTATCCTTAGGGCATCTCAGAGGTGTTATCTTCTTATTCAAACTTGTCTTTGCTGCGTATCTTGGCATATAACATCTTTTAAATGCATAAAACACATAAAAAAGCTGTATGGGGATTTATAAGTCGGTGTAGATTTAGCATTAGGACATCCTTTATTTCCCTGTCATTGGTGTTCTGTATCATATCTATTTGCCTCATATTATAATATTATAGATCATTAATCTTACATTGTGTTTTTTCTAGTAATATAAATTATGAATCATTTTTTATGTATATTCTACATTGCTTTCTTCCTTTCCTTAATAAAAATAGGGATTTCCTATTTCTTTTCCCCGTCATATGTGTGTTCTATATTATGATGTTATAGATCAGGGTTCCTCCAGAGGTTGCTTGGGGTTCCTTAAGCAATTAGAAGTTTATTACTCTCAGGTCAGTTTAATTGTCCCTTAGATCTTTTTGGCTATCTGTATGGATGATATTCTTCCCACAATATTACTGTGAGCTATGGATATAGGAATTATAGAAGGGGTTTCCGAAGACCTGAAGGATATTTCAATTGTTTTCTTAGTTACAAAAGTCAAGAAAGACTGTTATATAGTATGCTATGTTAACTGCTAAATAATGTAACTATTTCATATTCTAGTATTATATATATCATGCTTACAATTTATTTATTACATCTCCCTCTCTTTATTGATTTCTTTTCCTTTATAGTCATCATAGTTATGTTATTGTGCTGGTTATTATCAGATGTGTATTCTTCATCCCCTGTCCTCTCTCATCTCTTCCCCTCACCAATGTTCATGTATACTGTATATAATCGGAGACATTGTGTGTGTATTATAATATTACTGGAGGGCAGTAATGGTAGATACTCCTCCTGTTGCTAGTTATGTATCACCGGTGTGATGTATTAATAGGGTGTTAGTAACGTTCTCAGTCACCCATTTCTTTCACCTCCCATTTCTCCTCATCACTCATAGTATATATATTCTTGTTTTGGTCTCTTTATGAGCATACATTATATACACATTCCCTTTGGCTAAGGATAAAGATTGTTGTGAAATATAAATAATGTTCTCTTGGCCTTTCTTTGCAGAGCAAGCAGCAGGTAAAATGTAAAATACGTTCTCCACACCCTTCTACATTATGCATCCTTGTGTCATGATGACTGACATCTCCCATGTAGCAGCAGACAATATTCATGCAATTATTGCTTTCTCTAAGCTTGGAGTAATATTAGATGAAAACAAAAATGTGTGAATGTGTTCTGTTGATAAAAGCAGTGAAATAATTCATTATTAGTCACAATGTTCACACAAATGTCTATATTTTCACAAAGGTGCTTGGTGTGCCTTGACTTGTTATACCGCAAATGATTTCCTTTGTTCTGTGTTACATAAGGTATATTACAGCATATTTACTGCCTCTCCATGCTTTGCTTCCTGTGTGTTGTAAAGAAGTCCACAGGGCACATTGTATATTGATGGATACATCGGCTGATTGATTCTTACTGAAGAACTTTGCTCTGTATTATTCTAAGAAGCTGTAAACCAATAACTGTGATGATTTCTTTGATAAAGTGCTGTGTATTATAAACAGTTGGCATGACTTAAAACTATTTGGTTTTAGTGTTTTATCCTTTGGTTGTGTTCAGAACCCTGCCAGATCTGCAGACTTTGTGTGAATGGTCAAGCAGGGAGCTAAGCGGGATTGCTTGGTCCCACTGCAGGTCACAACCAGCTCTTTGTTCTGGTCTCCTGCAGCCGGTTTTCAGACATTTCCTATCTACATGCCCTGCAATATTGGCTGCATGGCATTTCTCAGGGTGGGTTTTCTGATGGTGACCTTACCTGTGCTCTGTTTGCAATCATAGCTTCTTGTAGCGTCTTTTGGGTGAGCTTTTGCGATGACGGCACAGTACAGGGACTTTCATGTTTATATTAATTTCTGCAAACTAAAACTGGGACTTTTTGTTACCACGTAACTGCATAAAAAAGTACAAACACTCTTTTGTTCTAAAAGCATTGAAAACTTTTTTGTGATCACCTTGAAAAACAAAATGTGTGTATAAAAAAAAAAAAAAAACTGTAAGAGCATTGAAAAAATAGAATGAAATGTCTGTATTGTTTAATGATGATCATAAAATAGTTGTAATTTGTTTTAGAACAAAAAGTGATTGTCCTTTTTTAATGCATTTAAACAGTACAAAAAAGTCCCAGTTTGTGGATGTCAGTGATGTCAATACATTGTGTATCATATTGGATCTTGATTGACATTTTTAGATGAGCATTTTAACTTGAGTTTATTATCAGACTCCTGGCCATTTCTGGTCCAATGGGTTTTAAGCTGTTTTATGATGATCATCCCAGACTCCATTATCATGTGGTCACTGAGACCAAGTAATGGAAATGTCTCCAAAGGGAACACAGACCACAAATAAACCCAATGTGGGTCTGACCCAATTTAATAAAAAAAAAAAAAAAAAAAAAAGAAAACCTGGATAAGTGTTCTACTTTAGGTAGGCTTGTTCTAAATTACAGGGATTTACACATCATACATGTATTGTAATATAACCCAGGTGATGGTGTCAGTAGAAAATCACTTGTTGACTTTAACAGAGGAATCTTTTTGCTTGGTGTGAGAAGAACACGGCCTATTCCCATTTCCATAATACAAGTATATTTGGGCCCCCAGGTGTCATAGCTGTCTGTGGACACTTCTTATTGCATTATATGATGTATACTGTCCTTTGAGTTATGTGCTCCTCACAGAGGTCACTGCACTCAAACTTTATAATATAGTTATAGGCTGAATGGTCCTGACTCCTTTATTCCAATTGTGACAAAAGGTGTGCATGACCCGAGAACTCAATGCAAGGATTGTGGAAAACTCCAATAATGGGCATTGCAGGTATATAGACCCAGGAACTCATGGCGTTGATGTTAGGGACCATTAAATGTGCACAGTAGCTTATCTGACAAGGGAACCTGACACAGGAATGTTGGGAACTCCTCATATTGGGCACAGCAGTAGTGCAGAAATGATGGCAGGCGCTTATAACGGACACATTAGTTGTGCAGAGATAGTAAGAGTCCCTCAATGGGCATAGCAGGGGTGCTTATCCAGGAACCCCCAATAATAGGCATTGCATGAGTGCAGACCCTGGAACTCTGGGCAGGGAAGATGGCAGCACCACAGTATTTACATCTCCTAATAAAAGAACTGAATTATGTGTTGGGCACCCAGGTCAGAATTTTTCAGATTTTGGTAATTGTCCTCACATGGAATGATAATGACATTTTGGAAATACTACTGGAAACCTTCCTGGCTGATTTCATGTTGAAACTCTGGAGTCCCCACCCTTCTCTTATTAAATTGTAACTGCTTCATTCACTGACACAGCGCGCTTTGTAAGGCTCAATTAAAGGCATTTTAGTCGGTCACAAGCTCCGTCATGTGTCTGCACGATGAGTCTTGTGAAAAGTGTATTTCTTCCTGTGACTCGCACATTGCCCGGCTATAGGGGAACTCCACCCTAAAATAGGTCTGTCATGGAGAAAAGACCTGTGAAATCAGCCTCTGATGGAAGCAACTATTCCCTGAAACCTTGGCTTCATTAACATTGAGACTTGTATCAAGAAAACCAAATAGAAGCTACTGGAGCCTGTGTGTCAGAAAATGGAATCTTCCAGCTCCGCTTTCCCACGCAGGTCTTTTCCCATTCTCTTTAGACAATGTTATGGTTAGTTTATTTATTGCTGCCATAGCTATGTTTGTGATGTTTGTATATTTTTTTTTTTATAAATAGTGCAGACACAGCAGGAATCAAAATGATGTGGATGAGAAATTGGTCTGTCTGTATTCTCCTGCGTGCCCTGTCTGTGCCCTTTACCCAGAGTCTGGACAATCTCTATAGTTCTCAGTTTAGATCTGACTGCCCGGCTGCACTTATGGAGCAATTCATTTTAAATGGCGACCCACAATCATCTTAATTTACCTCAAAGTTATGGGGGGGGATACAGTTGAGTACACTGAGGTCTGAAGAATGTGTGAATGGTGAAAATGAACCCTCAGGGACTGTTCCCACTGTTCATTGTTGTGTTTAGCGTTTGAATTTTGAAAAGAATGTCATACATCTAATACACAGTTGGAGTGTGATGAATATTTGATTGTCCTGTCTGACAAATATTTATCACCTTTGTACATCCCTATTTAACATACAGTGCTGCATAATATGTTGGCGCTGTATAAATACTGTTTAATAATAATCCAATCTTGTCATTGTGGGTGATTGGCACAACTTTGTCCTTTCTGAGTTTTCTTAGCTGCAGTTATGTAAGGCTGCATACACACGTGCAATAATTGTCGTTGGAAAGGATCTTTCACAAACCTTTCCCACGGCAAACTACTGCACGATGCATGAACCATAGCTGTACTTACAGCACCATTCCGCTCTATAGAGAGGGGGGAAATGACGAAGTGGCACCCCGCTGCTCTCTCTCCCCCATTACTTCCATTAAGATCGTTCGTCATCCTCCGTCTGTGGATCCAGCAGGACAGTCGTTCGGACAATGAACCACCGGCGCTGTACGCATGCAAGATTTTCGTCTGATATTAGCCGAGAACCATTACAAGTGTGTACGTAGCCTAACTGTTACTAATCTTTTACCTTCCCCAGCTTGTGACTTATAGTAGAAAGAGAAGAAGCAGGCTGACCAGGGTTGTTCACATGGATGGTTTTGCAGGCACTAAGAAAGCAGTTTTACAACACAAAAGTTGACTCCTGATAAGTGGTAACTGCACCAAAAATCAATGTTTCTAGGAATGAGTTCATAATTTCCACCAGTCTGCTCTCTTCTGCAGCATTCCCCTTTTACTGAATGACAATTGAATGCCGCCTTGTACTGCTTCTCTGAGCTTTGCTATACAACATGCTGATACCAAGTCAAAACCGGGTACTTGCATTGCTTTCATTAATAAATATAATCTGCACAGAAGCAACATGTAACTATACAATCAAATGCAAAATGTCTGCAAAACTTAGCAGGGACACAATCTGCTTTTAAAATCTAACCACTTCTGTCACCTTCCAAAAGAGAAACATACATACTCTAAATAGCGATCGCTGTTCTTAAATAGTTAAATATTATATTTTATTTTACATAAACCCATATGTACTTTGTCTGTACTTGAAGATCTATGTTACTCTTCTCCTCTCCCTTTTTCGGATCTGTTTTGGGAGATTTGAAACATTGGCTATCTCAGTACCCCATCTCTCTCTCTCTCGGTTTAGCTTTTTAGGAAGTTTTGGGCTTTCCTCTGTGGTTTAAGCACAAATTCTAAACAACTGACAATTCTTTTTAATTAAAAAAATATATATAAAACCATAAAATGACATTTACTGACGTTCTCTGGGGTTCCCTGGTGCCAGCGGGCGCAGCGGCGGGAAATTCAAATAATTTTGTATTGGATTCAATACAAAATAGCTGTATTGAGTCCAATACAAAGTAAAGTAATATTCATATAATATATATAATTTTATATATTATATATGCTACTGTACAGGTACATGTTTAAAAATATTTTTTTTTTAACAGATTGTGTTTTGTTATTAAAGTTTATTATTAAATATCAGTGAGTTATACCTAAGAATTATAGCCTACAATGAAAAATAAATTTTATTATTTTAAATTGTACCGCTTTTTCCATGGAAACTTGGACGAAATTAGACTGCTAGGGAGATTAATAAGTGTCAGTATGAGACAGCCGTAATGTAAGGAATCCGTCAAGAACTCTGTGCTGAAAGCTACTAGGTCAAATCTCCTGGCACTGGAAACCAATGTGTTGCTTCAAGGATAGCCTAACCTAAAAGTAACTCTGTGTTTCATAGATACTGGTAAGCTGAGCTTCACTTGCATGTCTGCTTCTGACATCTCCTGGTCTGTGATGATTAGTTTATCTGCTCCAGAACCCCCAAAAGCTGTGAAACCATCATGTGGCTTTGTGATGGCTTCAGCAACACAAAAAGATAGACAAAAATTGGGGGGAACCTCATATGAGAAAGCGACCCTCCCTTTTTAGAACTGCAAGACTTTTTGCAAATGATAATCAAATCTTACAAAAAGTCTTTATTTTGAGAGCTTTGCTATTCTATAAAATATTTGATTGCCTTTTCTTGATTACTTTATAACAGTGTATTCTTTTCCAGATCCAATTCCAGGAGCATGTAATCTGGAGTTTGATTTGGACATTGATCCAAATGTCTATCTGCAGTACAACCTGTATGAGACTATAATAAAATTTGCCCCTGCCAATCTAGGTCATGCGAGGTAAGAAAGTTTTAAATTTGCAACTTTTAATGGGTTTTTATTATTCAGCCAACTGGACTCCACCTACCACTGATATCACGTTTGGGTTCACTGACAGTTGAAATGTTAAATAGTTAACAGAAATGCATGCTTAAGCTACCGACTGCCTACTTTGTACTTCAAATTTAAATGCTAGCTGTCCATTCCCTGATGTGTAATACATCTTTATCTGCTTCTGATACTGAAGAATATTGGAAACCTTGCTGCTTCTCACTGTAAACCTGATTTTACAAAAAAAAAAATGATTAGCATTAAAGCTTCTTCAACTGAAATCTTCCAAAATGCAGGAATTGGACATATAGAAAGTTTTTACAGCACAAACTTCAGGAAATACACTGCTGTTGATGGTTTGAGTTATGGGTGCAGTGAGTTACAAAGATTTTAAAGTGCATCTAAAAGCTAAATCATGTAGGTCGTGTTGCTTCTGTGCTTTTACACCATTTCCACCATGGAAAGGGTTAATGCTGAGGGAGTTGCTTATTTCATCCACTGGAGTGATTCTTAATTTTTTTTTTCTCCTGTCATGCAGAATCTGTATCTTAATTTAATCCCTAAATTTCCTTACCCCTTTCCTGGCAGAATCAACACGTATTGAACAAATAAAATAGTGCTATAATGCTTTCAGTAATATATGTAACAAATAGTAACAAATAAAAAAAATGCATTGTTGGTGTTTACAAATTTTAATGTGAATCTAAATGGAATTTCTGAATTGAGAACAGCTGCACTATTTGCCAGATGGCATGAACAGTTTAAGATTGAAGCATGGCACCCTTGGGAAAATGTTTTATAGGTATGTAGGTGAAGCTAGCTGTGTATTCTGTTGCTGATTTTTAAGACTTCTTTTCTACTCAGGGATGCCACCCCTGGTGAGTGTGATACTCAGACAGGTCAAAGCACAAGATGGCGCCTGCAGTACGAAATCTACCAATACTTCTTACCAGAGAACAACCTCAGTGAGTCTACCTTAATAGCTCATCTGCAGAGGATGTCCACTGTATCCCAGGTTACTGATAATGGCATAAAGGTAAGTGCTAATTTAAGTACTATGATTACTGAAAAACAGTGCAGATTTTCGAGCCTATTAGTCTGAATATAAACACAATTATTCAACAAGACCAAAAAGTCAAGAACACTTTTTTTGTTGGCACTTTTTAGACACATACTTTGAACTAGTATACAACTTAAATCACATTCCAAAAAATATACTTTATTAATTATTCAACATTACATATAGTATTAAAACATACATATATGCAATTTATAAAACCAAAGTGCTCATAGCAAAACAATAACATAAAGAGTTCAAACTTGGTCTCTATAAACATGAACGCATTTTGTGGAAACTGTCTGCTTCTTCAGTATAAAAATGAGACCTACATTATAATGATAATTATTATTAGGAGTTCCAGAACAACAATAAATCAAAATCAAATTTCAATGTATTCTTTATCAAAAAGAGAGCTTACTCAAACATAGACAAACTTTAAAGTATGTGGGGCTTCCCCAGATAAAAGGTTAGCGTCAGACAGCCACAGAAAAACAGCCAGGCAATAATGGATACAGTTGGTATTCAATATATATGTGATTTGCCTTCAAAATGGCCAACAAAATACCTAGAATGTTAATAAATAGTATCAGCTTAGGACACTATATTAAAATTCTATATAAAAAATTTGTTACAATCTTTTGCAAGAAAGCACTAATGATCACTTTATACCCTTAATACCATTGAGAAAGATCATCTTACAATCAGTGACATTCTCATTCTAATAAAATTATCACCAAAATATTGTCTTAAATAGCTCTGAATGTGGTCTTCTAAGCTGTAACAGTCTAAATGTTTTGAAAAGATCTCCTAATAATACAATACATATTTCTAAACTATATAGTTGTCTACAGTTAAGAAAAACCTAAGCTCCAACATGGTATCATATCAGCACAATATACTGATATGATCCCATATTGGATAAAAACATTTTATGTCTTTTTGGCCTTGTTAAATTACTATGACTATTTTATCCTTCAGCTCCTGTCTTAAAGTGTAACAAAACCATATACAGAAGAACCTCTGTTATCCGGCACCCAGGGGGAATGGCCGATTCTGGATAACTGTAGTTTCTAGTTAACTGAGATTACTCTGAAACTGAGGTTTCTCAGCCATTCAGCACTAGACTTAAATGGGGAGGCTTGTCCCCATTCACCTCTAGTACCTCCCACAGCCCTCAAGTTTGCTTCCGCAGCAATCAAGAAAGCGGAGCTGTTGGGTGCCGGTTATCTCAGTTTTCCGGGTATTCTAATTCCGGATAATTGAACATGGTCTTTGTATAAGTTCCTGTCTCACAGGAGCTGATGTGACCTGCTGCATACAGTGCTTCTTTGATGCAAAATAGTAAGGGGTTTGGCATTACTGGATACACAGCTTGTTAGTGGCGTGTTCTGGCCTCTGCAAGTTTTTCTGTTTCCTCTAGGGAAGTACATGAACTAACATTACAGTAAGTGCTGTATAGCAGATAACAGAAATACCTAACTAAAGGTCTTTTCATTTTTGCAGCTTGCTACGCTGACATCTAATGATCGAACCATTATGGCCTTCTCATCTATTCCTGGACAAGGAATCATATACAATGTGATTGTACGAGATCCTCTTCTAAACACGTCTGCAGCCTACGTGCCCGTCCACACATATGCCTGTAACTTTACGGAAACTATGGACAACTGCTACACGCTAGGTACCTTCATAGTGTTGCTCTTTACACTTGTCAGTGCTCTCTCCTCATATCAGTATGGTCAAATGGTGTTTTTTTTTTTTTTTTTTTTTTTTTTTTTGACTTGGAGGTGTTTGTAATCGAAATGTTCAGATTGTTTTTTTGGGCCTTCCAAATAGCCCAGTGGCAGAGCACGAACTAGCATCATATGGACATTTTCTAGTCAAAAGGGGCAAACTTCAAATTCAGCACTACTTCAGAAATTTGGTTCACCAGCCTCTATGCTGCGATTATAGTGCATGCTTTCTTGTTTACATAAGTGCTGTCTTACAGCCGGTAGTTGAAAACACAGTTTGGCATGTGTTGTAGTCTTGCTAACTTCTGAGATTTCAACTTAAATCTTATTTTATTTTTTTCTCAGGCAAAGTTTCAACAAAGATTTTCTTCACCATCTTTGCTATCCTGGGCCTGTTTGTCTGTTTTCTTGGTCATCGTTTTCTTAAGACAGGTAAGTGCCCAATTTCTAAGAATCCTACAAGATAATGGGCAAAATGAGACATTAAAGCTACCACCTTCCCTTCAATCTTGCACAGTTGTGCAGGCTTCTCTCTTGTACTGCACACTGCAAGCTACTTGCATTACAATTTACAAGTTGCAGCAAGTCAGATCCCTCTTTTTTTTTTTTTTTTTTTTTTTTTTTTTTTAGCTGAAGCATAACCAGCATCATCTAGCCCTTTCTAGTCTCTCCAGCTTTACTGACCCCAGCCCATTTCATGTTGCCATCGCCTTTCATTTCTAGAATTCTCAGCATTGTATGCAGGCATGGATAGTTTGCTTGCAAATTCAGGCTGAAATTTACCAAGCAAGGCATTTTGATAATGTCTAGAACACCTCTCAAGAGCCAAACAGCATGTTTATGGTGGGAGGAATCCAAAGAAAAGTACAAAAATTTTTACTTTTTAATGAAAGTGTGACGTACTGATGTATTTTCATGTTCCTAGGTTTTTTCTTTCATGGTTTTATCATCTTTGGCTTCCTTATGTTTGTTCTGCTCACCAGAGTCACACCTCTTGAATACAGTGGTAAGTATGTAATTCTACAACTGTTCCTGACAGCAGACTCTTGTGTTCTATTTTGTAGTTCTTTGCAAGCAATGTCTGTCAGCCTTATCAGCTGGCAAATGTAGTTACCTTTTGGATTAGATCATGATTTTTACTTTGAAAGTATTTACTGATGTATTTATTTTTTTGACAGATCGCCTGTCCTTGACTACGCTCATAGGAATCATTGGGGGTCTGCTGCTAGCAGGGTATTGGTGGAGATTTGGCTTTGTCTACATTTGTATGCTCCTGGTGGGGTTGGTCTTAGGATTCTTGCTCTCGTCCATCGTCTTCTTCACTCCTATAGGTACAGTATGGTTTCACTCCTTGTGAAATGATTTGCCATTTCTGTTTCTCAGAACTTTCTTGAGCAAAGCATTAGCAGTTTAAAAGTTCAGTTAGTAGTAGCCGTCTTGGTTTCAGTTTCCACTTTGACGTGTTCATATCCTGCCTAAGTGTTAAAACAAAAATTGTTTTCATAGCAAGCAGATATGCAAAGTATACAAATTCCTTAGTTGACTGATATGTAAAGGTTCCAGCCATCATCTTTTTGGCTTTTTAGGGGCACATAAAGAGGAGATGATTTTCTGGGACTCTTGAGTTCTACCAGTATGCATCGTGCTCAGAATTCCAAACCTAGCACAGCAAAGTGCACTGTGTTGTGTGCAGTTTGTAGAATGTAGTTTTAGAATGTCAAACATTAAACAGAATTCACCTGCTATAAACAGCCTGAAATCATGCAGCAAAATATAAAAGAAAAGGGGCACAAACATTACTAAATGTGCCGA
Source organism: Pyxicephalus adspersus (assembly GCF_032062135.1). NCBI lineage: Eukaryota > Metazoa > Chordata > Amphibia > Anura > Pyxicephalidae > Pyxicephalus > Pyxicephalus adspersus. The sequence goes on from NC_092859.1 coordinate 26,588,389, forward strand.
CCCTCTAACCACATCCAAACTATTCAAAGACCATTTTTTTTAATAACCATCTTCCCACTAGATTATTTATGCATTTACTATTTCTAAAATAGATGGAATCTTCATAAGGGTGAATTGACCTTGTCTGCCTATGTGCAGAAGACTTTGAGACCAGCTAGGAGTTTTTTTTAGCAGCTGTGTGCAGCGCCAGTATGCTAGATGCAGTGTTTAATATGTAAAGAAATTGTGAAAAAAAAATTTCAAGAAATCGATCCATTGTTTGGACCTTTTTTGCTTTCTTAAACCTTTGCCTACTTTTTGTTTGACTGTTTGTTTTGTTTGTAGGACTGAAAAATTTTAAACGTCCTCCTTAATATCTGTATTTGAATATTGTCATTCAAGGATACCAGGAATGTAAAAATAACAAATATTTTTAGTCATCACTGTAAATGTACTTTTGTAATCTTGTTGCTGAGGGAAACGTGGTTTCCTATGTGTGTTTTATTTTTTTTTACTTTGTGTGTGCGCAATGAGATCTTTGTTTTCTATTGCAGGGGATTTTAGCACTTTCCGTAGTGACACGGTGTTCTGGCTAACTTTCACTTGCATTGCACTGCTGGTACTAATGTGTCTGCTCCCTTTCCCACGAATAGTAAGTATTCATCAACTTTGTTTCACGTTACCTTTTTAGAGAGACATATATATCGTGCGTGCGCTCTGTCTCTATATTTATTTTAGTTTCTAAAACATGTGTTAGATGTAGGTGTGGCATATAACAACCAGGAAATATTAGCTGAAGCATGAGTTTTTATTGTATTACAAGCACATGCTTGTCTCTTTTTCCTCTAGTAAGGAATAGCATTATGTGTGTTCCCTTATCACATGGACATTTTTACCTTCACACATAAAAAAACACATGTGGTGTTTTTGTTTTTTTATATAAATAAGAATAGTTTTATATTCTGTCCTGGTTTAGTACGTTGTGACCTTTTTGTAAAAGTGTACAGCACACCAGTGATAGCAAATACATTGTTTTTGATGCAGTTAAGTAACAAAAATTTGTCTCGCTAAAATGGGTACTGAAAATACCACTGACTTATAACCTGTGGTTTGAGTCTGCTTTACACCTACATTAAGGGTTGCTCTCAAAATCAAGGTGCCACACAACACAGCCCTGTCTGGAAGGGCATGAATCTGATTTTTCTTTGCTGCAATTAAAGTAAACTTAAAAACAAAATGTGTGAACAGGCAGGCATTTATTACAGAAGAGACATTCATACTTACCTGCTTGTTTGCAATCTACGATTTACTCTGCATGTAGATCTCGTTGTATGGTTCTGGTATATTCCAGGATCATACAGGCTGAACCCAGAATAAAAGATGGTGACGCCAGTGTCTGATATCGAGGTACAGATTAGGATTGTATACTTGTGCTTTGAGTAACATATAACTTTTACCTCCCCAGAGGTGGCAGACTAATGAGCTCACACTTCTTGTTGGCACATAAGCACTGTAGCTCACTTGACTGGCTCCTTGTGTTGCTTCTCCCTTAAACGATCTGAGGTTTGCAGTACAGGGACTGCAAGAGGCTAGCAGATATATAAAAGCATTATTTGTACATAATAATTTGCATAAGGATTAGTGCATCTGTCTTTATTTTAGCATCTTGTATTACTCACTAAGTACATTAAGAAGCAGGGAGCCAGCCGGTTGATGGTGTTTCAGCATACAAATACTGACAGTGTCACAAATATAGGTGACTAAATTTTATTGTCTAATTGCAGTGGAGAAAATATTGGTTGGGCTTTGTGCTGGAGCTTGGTGTATTTTAGCACTGAAAGAGCGAAAATAGACATTTAAATCGCTTTAAATCAACCAATGACTTTCCTGCATGTTGGTATCTAATGAAATAGGCCCATGTGTGAAATTTTTTGATTGCTTTTTGATCTCTGACGAATTGTCTTTACTTTTTCCTTTATAGCTGAACATTTTGTCGTGCAGCATTGTTGGCTCCTATACAGTTGTGCTAGCTATAGACAGTTACCTGTACACAAGTCTTAGCTACATTACTTTAAACGTCCTCAAGAGGGCCCTAAACAAGGACTTCAGTACTGCGTACACCAGCGTGCCTTTCCAGACTAATGGTAAGAGCAACAGGGTATCTTCCTCATTTTCATGGAATCTAGATGATTTAAAGTGTGCTGTGCTGAGTATTATCAACTTACTTTTTAGTACTTGGTGGCGTTCATTTAACAATGTGAGCGCCACTTTTGAGGAATGAGTCCTGTCTGATGGCGCGTTTCTTTGGTGAAAGGGTGGTGGTGTAATTGACAGGCTGGACTAAATATACATATACATTCCTTTTTAATTATTGGACATATAGCATCTGTTAAGTGTTATTTGCTGCTTATTTCTTGATCGTATAAAAACTGAAAGTTATACTCAAGTGTGGGGTTTAGGGTTGCAGTTCTCATGTCTAACCATCTTTTGGTTCCAACAGATTTCATCATCATGGCTGTGTGGGCACTCCTTGCGCTAAGCGGTGCAGTGACCCAGTTTTACAGAGAATGCGGACGGCCTCTTTTCCCAACAACTCCTTATGTGATATGGAAGAGGGACAGAGAGTATGTATGAAAACTGGTTTCTCCTACTGGCTCATCCCCTGCAGCTATCCAGGAAGCCATCATTTCTGTATCTGGTACTTGAAATTGCAGGTAGTGCTGGAAGCACTATCTGTATCACCTTTGTACTTGTCCTGTCCCTGAAGACTTAGCGAATGAGCCAGTCAGGCCAAACACAAGAGCCTCCATTTATTTGTATCACTTGGAGCTTTTAAAATTGCTTTTATCCTGCTAGTCCCACCATAGAAAGGGGTCAATGGTATTAAGTGCTGGTATTCTCTACGGGGTGGAGTGATTTGTTTTGTGTCGTGCAGAGATAGGACCTCCCTCTGTGTGGCGCTCTTGCTTCCTGGACAGGGAGGGTCCCACTGTACCTAGTGCCCCAGCTTACAAGTCATAAACAACACTGGTTAAGTGTTCTCAAACCACTCAGAAGTATTGTCAGGGGCCAAAACCCTTAAGTTAATAAATTAAACCAGAAAGGACAGAACAGCAGGGGTATTACTGAGGGTCTTTGTCTACAAAGAATTTATATTTGTCCTACAATTGTATATATCTTGTACAACTACATAAAAAAGTTTCAGCAATAATAAATCCCCTGTTGTTCTTTCTGCTTTAATATAAGTTACAATCCACTGTGTAGCTTGCACTATATTGACGGACAGAGTTCAACCCTCTCCATTTGTTGTCTTGGTACTTAGTACTGCTTGCTACAACTCCTGTGCCTTAACATATGATATTTATCAAAGTGCTTTCATGTGTATTTAAGAAGGGAGCATAGCAATTTTACCTGTACAGGAGGTGTGCTATGAAAAAAAGCATTTGCTTTCCAGAAAGGAAAAAGGGCTTTTGGAACCATGTGCTGTGCACTGATGAATCAGTGAGATGGCTTCCAATGGCATTTTACAAACATTGTGTAACATACTAGTTGTAACTACCCTATTTTTTTGCATTTTAGTACATTTTAGGCCTGAAAATTAAATGCTCAGGCTGCTGAAGAGTTAAATAGAATGCCCATAGACAGTTTTCAATCTACAGCTTTTGTGTACAAAATAAAGAGTGATCATGTGATATTATCATGCAGACATTTCCTGCCCTGCACTTCAGTGATAACAGCTTGTTTTGCCTAGTGTTACTGTCATGTGTGTCTAATATAGATTAGGGAAGTGGAGGTGTCAATGTCCTATTATTTTTAAACAGGATTTATATAGCGCCAACATTTTATGCAGCCCTGTACATTAAATAGTGTTACGAATGACAGACAGTGACACAGGAGGAGGAAAGGAACCTGCCCTACTGGTGGGAAGTAGTGAAGGTTTAGTAGACGAATAAGATGGGTAGGCAAATTTGAAAGATGGATTTTGTGTGTTTTTAAAAGGATTTATATTGCGCCAACACATTACGCAGGGCTGCACATGAAGTTCTATTTTCAAACAAAAACCCCATGCTGCAAATTGTTGTGCAACTCGTACAACAAGGCTTCAGGAGATCAACGGAAAAAAAAAATTGACAGTTTGATACACAGTTCATGAAGCGAACCAATCGTGCTTCATTTTAGGGTTTACATCTTTTATATCCCAGCCTTGAGACCTCCTGTTCTTGCTTTCTGTAAATCATGTAATAATTATATATTGGTTCTTTGAGTGTTTATGAAACAGTTCATTACCACAGACCGTCTGTGAAAAGTCAGCATGGGGTTTTCCATTCTGTTGATGGGTCCGCTTATCTCACACACTCCAGTGTTGTGACCTAAACCTGATGTTTGACTCCAACCCCCATACACTGATGGTGCTGAAACCGCTTAATCGTGAGCTTAGCTCATAAAGTTCACTGGCCTGGCTATAGTCGATCTACACCCAATCAAAAATATTTTTTAATGTTTCAATGACATTTCAAAAATTCTTTATCTGCTACTTCCATTAAAATATTACCCTGTGACTGTGCCATGAAGTTGTATCTACTACCTGTTATGGGGTGACATACCATCATGATATCTTGCATTGCACAGGTTTGCTCCACTCTTCTTCAAAGTCTGAGAAATGAGCTGCAGAGGAAGTTAGGATACAAGAAATTATATAATAGATCTTGGAAGGTTTTCAAGATCTCTTTATTGGGAAAGATGATAGGCCTCCAATGGGATCCGTAGTCTAATTCATCCAAATACATTCTAAGTATAAAAAAAAGTGTATTTATTGTTATCCAGTTTATTTCTAAAGCAGCTTAAGTAGAAGCCTGTCCCTTGCCAACAGCTGCACAGTGGGACCCCTGATCTCTGTGTGTGGAAGCAGCAATCGGCTCCCAGCTGATTGTATAGCTCTGATTTAGCAGGAGGGGTAACAGACCTGTGCTGAGACCCATGCTTTCCCATAGACTTAGACTTTGTCAGATTTTTAATATCCAAGTGAAAATTAGGACATTGCATACCATTTGTTTTGATGTACCTAGAATGCATTTAGCTGATTATCACACTACTTCCCCCTATTCCATATGCCTCCTATTGTATACTACTTCCCTCACCTCTTAGATTGTAAGCTCTTCCGGGCAGGGTCCTCTCCTCCTCCTCCTGTGTCAGTCATTTGCAACCTCTATTTAATGTACAGCACTGTGCAATATGTTGGCGCTGTATAACCTACCAAAAGGATTTTGGTAAACCTATTTCTTAGGTGAAAAGTCAGAGGGGTCAAGTAGCCAATACCCTGGAGCATACGAGGTCATCTTTTTCTACCCCCAGTCTCCTGTTAGTTGGAAAGCTGTATATCTGCTCCACTGAGGGGTGTAGTGTCTGGCTTATGTAGAACCAAGAGGGGACATGTCTGATTCTGCCCACAGCACCTCCTGCTGGTGATACCTAGCATTACATCATCCCACACCTAATTGGGACCAACAATGGCCAGTAAGTTTCCTGCTATGTGTATCTAAACTTAAAAAAGAAAATGTATTACACTGCATCTTACTAGCTCTTAGGACTCCATCTTTATATTTTTCCCTCTTCAGTTCGATTCCTTTCTATTTATTTCCTCCTCTGACAGCTGTGCACTTTTGATGATTGGCCACTAGGTGGCAGAACGAGGCACTGCTTTTATAGAAGACCTGTAGAAAAATATGACCATAAAATTCCTTAGCAGCAAATTTTCAGAGGAAATAATTGAGGGAATAATTAAAATAGCCATTAGAGTGACTGCATTACATTCTTGAAGATATTTTTTCTTTTATTTTCACTTAGTTAATATGCCAGTAACACATTTCCTGTACTAGGATGACAGCACTCACATACTGTAGTATATTTGTGGAGGATCAGCATTGTTGCCTTAGGATTGGATGTAAGAACTACAGGACACCATTCCCTCTCCATACCATAGCAGGTAGTATATAGTCCACAGTGAGGAAATGGTCAGGGTTGATAACACTACTTGAGTAAGGCTGCAGAGAGCACAAGAAGTTGGGGGTTTATTCTAGGCAGGATCAAGATGTTTTTGTTTAAATGAATATAACAAAATGCTTCCAATTGTATATTTACCAGGATTTGTTAGGGTATACAGATCTCTCTGCAACATACTATAGAAGATAACCTGGGACACAAGCTGCCTGGCTGTATGTGTCTGCAGTCATTGTCCTGGAACAAGCATTCAATAAGGGAACACCAGATCTCCATTTATTCAGGGTGACTATTAAGGCATTAAATGAGCATCAAAGAGAGCAAACAGGAGAATTCTGTGATAATCTGAATTATATTGCTGCAGAGATCCTGTTACTTTGTGTAGTTGATGCCATGCTGAATCCTAGGTCAGGTTCTTATATCTCTCCAAATCCAAAAGTCTTCATTCCGCCCTGCTGCTGAGACCATAAAAAGCTAAATCTTGATTTATGGAACTGAAATATTATATAAAAAGAGAGTTCAGCTGCCATTTTACACAATGTCCACAATCCCATAAAATAAATTTAACCACACTTGAGAGATAACACACGTTACAGTTTTCACCACACCATGAAGGGCAAGGCATTTTTACAATAAGGACACCGAATTGGGTTGTCTAGTAACGGATTATCTCTCACTTCAGAGAGATTTGGTCTCAATTCTTGCCGCATCTCTTGAAGAGGTAGAGGAGGATCCAGGCGAAGCTGTCAAAACGTGGGTTATCCCCCTTCCTCTCAGTCTTGTATATTTCTACAGCAGAAAGTACCGTATTTTTTGCCGTATAAGACGCACTTTTTCTTCCCCAAAACTAGGGGGGAAAAGTTAGTGCATCCTATACGACAAATGTGTTATAAAATTATTAAAATAATATACTCACCCGATACTGCGTGTGTCTCTTCTCCTCGCTGGCTGCATGCAGCGTCTGTCTCCTCTCCTCTGGCAGCAGCGTGTCTTCTCTTGTCTGTAGTGCAGAGCAAAAGAAGCCGGCACAGTGCCACCTGCTGTTCCCTATCCTAACTGCCGTACAGTGGAAAAAAAGCACAGGGATAGGGATCAGAAGGATAATTTGAATGGCACAGAGTGATCAGAAGGGGAAAAATCTTTCAGAATCTTTTTTTTCTAGATTTTCCTCCTTTAAAATTGGGTGTGTCTTATATTCCGGAGCGTCTTATACAGCGAAAAATACGGTAAGTGAAAATCTCCCCAAGCAAAAAATAAATAAAAGTGGTTCTCAGCTTTTACTCCACAATACAATAAACAAATTGACTGAAATGACACTTTATGAAATTCAGCAGTTATGGAATCTGTGATCCCCTTATAAAATGCAGAACTGACGGCATACCAGAAGGAATGTAATGACCATCTTGTAACACTCACAACATTTCCGTACGCACAATATAAAAATAGTTCAGAATATATCTACATGTCTGTTTAAAAAATAGCGCTTCAGAATTTAGTTTTTTTTAATCCCCAAAGCTAAAATATTGTTGAACTCTACAATGCCCTATAAATAAATGGAGCCGTCTCTGGCTAGCAATAAAATAAGATCTCCGCTCTAAACTGACATCCCATAGGCGGCTGGTTCTGTGTGACAGACGGGGATTCCTGGGGGTCAGGACCCTAGGTAATGCGTCAGTTTTCCAGTGTACCAACAGAGGACAGAAGTCACTAAAAATCACATTTCACAGAATTTGGCTTGTTGTTCCTTTAGGAGGTTCTATTCCATCCAGGTGCAGCTCAGCTTTTCCGTAAATTGTGATCTGTGCTGTTGACGAGGGTGGAAAGGGAGGAGCTCTCCAGAGATTCCTCTTTTCTAAGATTCAGGAAGGATTCCCGGGTGATCTGGAGGATCTCACGTAAGCCTCTGTTTTCTTGCTGTTGGGGAACAATGTTTAAGAATGAGGTTCTAATGACAAAGTGGAACCTTATTTACGAATGTGGGAGAAGATATATTCAGGTAAAGTAAATTATCTAAATGCAAAGGTTTTTTTTTTTTTTTTTGGATTTGCATATACTAAGTGTTGATAATGACACTTATAGACAAAACTGTGAAATATTTATGTTGTACACCACCAACGGTTCGGATAGTTTTGCTCTACCCTCCCTGCAAGGCCCAAGGATTACCAGCCAATGCAGGCAGACATTTGGCAGACAATGTTAGGGTCTAAAAATGACACTATCCCCCTCTGGGCAGATGTGTCATCAAAGAGGTTGGCATTAACAATACTGTTCTCACCACAATCAGCCACAATCCACCACCAAGCCCTGCTCATCCCTTCCTGCTACCTGCACACCCAGGAGGAGTCACAGCTAGTAGCAGCCAATCAAATGTCCCATCTGCACAATGGAGCATTGGAGGTGTAATCAATTCTGCTGCTTTCGCCTTACACTGAAGGGCATCGGAGAGACCTGCTCACCCCCAGCTTTATTTCAAAAAGGCAATGTGTTAAACACAAAATCTTGCAATTCACATTGCAAGGAAAGGGATGTGTAGTTTTATTTTTCCCATGGATTTATCTAATTGTCAATTTGGGTTGCTAATATATATATATTTATTAGAACCCCTTTCAGCAGTGAGGGTGAATGGGGACAAATCTCCCCATTCAATTTTAGTGCTGAATGGCTGATAAAAGGAAATTTTATTCCCCGAATCCACTATTCCCCGTGGGTGCCGGATAACTGAGGTTGAACTGTGTGTAGAACTTAGACACAGACACACAATCCTATAAATATCTTATATATATCACTTTAAATGATAAAGATAAATGACAATTTTGTTTAGGTTTTTGCTATAGGTGTCCAAAAAAATCTCACTTGGACAGGAAGGAACCCAGACACCAGTAATACCCTAGGAGGATTATAGCATTTTAAAAATTTAAAAAACTTAAACTTGAAATGGTTTTTCAAGTTCATCATACAAGTTGCAAGGATTTTAGCCAAGCTTACCATCAATGTTTGTTTGTTATCTACCTATAAAACGGACTATCTCAGGATAATTGTTAAAGTCTTTCAAAATGGATCCAAAAACAGGAGAGATTAGGCTTTACTAATGTCACATGATTAAGATTAGTGTGTTAAAATGAACTGTATGGTGGGATAACAGCTGTTCTGCCAAAGATGCAGCTCCCAAATCAGTAAATAAAAGGACACTGCTGGGGATGCCATATTTCTACATAAGCCAGCACTACAGGAGCTGTAAACAGGGTTAGGATTCACCCCAATTACAAGCAATTATCCATCTGCAGCTGGACATTATGGACATTATTTACATGAGAGCTTGGGTAGCAGTTATATCATTTTATATTTTCCATATCTGTTCATCTCACAGCTGAAATGGTAGAAGCAATGACAAACCTCAAGTTTTAGAATCCGGTCATATTCCTGGTTACCACCTTGTTCATCGATTTCAATTGCTCGCTTCATCACCGCCGTCATCTCAGTGATTTTGTCTACATGGGTCTGTAAGTCCTAAACAAAAGACAACAACATCCACTTTTATTTGCAATAAGGAAACAAAAATCTAACTGTAACTGAAGTAAAAGTAAAAAAAGCCTGTTAACCCTCATCTCTCCTGCCTGATGTGCACCAATCTATGCTGTAGTGACTGCTACCTACATGATCGTCAAATAATAACACTCTCTTTACAGCAAATCTCTGGTTAGGATTCCCTCCTTAAAACTCTGTCATTCTATTCACTGGCCTATTCACTTTTGTGTCTTGTAGTGATAAGAGCTGATGGGAGGAAACACAACAAGGTGTATTGTGCTCACCTAGAAAGGTATTTTACAGCTCATTCTTACAACACAGAAGGGCATGACAGCACAAAAAATATTTTTTTTTGCATTTTTGCTTTGCTTAAGGTTGACTCACCTCCACTGGAAGTCTAATTTTGGTAAAAGGTTCCTTTTGAACTTTTCTTGTGCTAGTTTTAGGTCCCTGGGTTCTTGATCGTGACTATTATCAAAATACTGCCCTCTGCACCATAACGCCTTTTTGTGTGGGGTCTCAAGGAGTGCACATTGTCTTCTAAATGTTGTCTAAGGCTACGTACATGCGTGCAATAATTGTCTTTGGAAGGGATCTTTTACAATCCTTTCCAACGACAAAAGACTGAACGAGCGCTGTACATACATAGGGAGGGGAGGGGGAGAACCACAGAGTGGTATCCTGCTGTGCTGTCCCCGCTTTCATTATGATTGTTCCTCGTTCATCATCCGCGGATCCAACAGGACGGTTGTAGGAATGGCAGACAATGAGCGCTGTACACACACCAGATTCTTGTCTAATATCAGCCCAGAGGCGATTATCAGACGAGAATCATCTGACGTGTGTACATAGCCCAAGGATTGATCTATTTAGGGAGATTTAAAGCCTTCTTCCTTCTGCTGGTGATCCATGTAGTTTGCACCCCGGATTTCTATTCATTTCCCTACTATTTACTTATTTTGCAATTACCAATATAAAATGGCACCTGTGGACAATTTTGGGCATTGTAGTTGTGGCCATTCTGCAGGTGCACAGAACGTTAAAGCTTAATATTGAAATATTTGAAACTCATCTTTCACAAAATATTTAAGGGGTTACATTATGTTTGTATGCAGCCAGGCAGCAAAAGGGTGTAATAGCTCCAAGGGACAAGGGGTTTTAAATAGGCACATGAAATAATAGACAATAATAAGCACTGTATACCGCACTGGGCGCTGCGTTACCTTGGAATGCTGCTCTTTCAGTTTAACAACAATACTGGGATCGTCCTTCTTGCTCGCCATCAGCAATCTGAACATTTGCTCTCGGTATTTGCTCATAATCAGCTCCAATGCTGACTGGTGTTCCTCCAAGGAGGTGCGAAGCTCTGGATGAGGAAATACACACAAATTAAAATATAGTTGGAATAAAGAATTAAAACCAAGGAAAAGAATTCTCACAGGGTGGAAAAAAAAAACAATTAGGAAGGGAACAAAGGAATACCGTGCTTCCTGAAATTACTCATACATACACCACATATGAACACACCATTAACAAAGAAATATATTTCCCTTAAAGCGCAAGTGTAATCTGCTGGTATCTTCCTTATCTGGTTCCTTTCTCCCTCTATAAACATGTACACATTTTGAATATTTCTGTACATTTCTGCCCTCTTCTGCCAGACCACGTCTTCTTCCTCTTTCCTAACTGGAAGTTTAGGGAAGTGGGATTAAGCAATCCAGCACAAAATGCTCAAATGTAAATGCTTGGCCACATATTATTATTATTATTATTATCATTAATAATAAACAGGATTTATACAGCACCAACATTACAAATCGCTGTACATTTAAATGGGGGTTGTAAACAATAGAGATATACAGACAGTGACACAGAAGGAGGAGCGCACCCTGCCCAGAAGAGCTTACATTCTAAAAGGTGGGGGAAGCAACACACAATAAGAGGGAAGATATGGAAAGGTGGTAAATAGTGAAGGTTCAGGAGACATAAGACGATGGGTAGGCAAGTTTGAAAAAATTACGGTAGTTTTGAGTGCTTTTTTTTAAATGAGCAGAAAGTAGGGGCAAGCTGTATAAGACAAGGAAGACCATTCCAGAGAGTTGGGCAGCTCTAGAAAAGTCTTGGAGCAATGCGTGTGATGAGGTTATGAGTGAGGAAATCAGTAGTAGGTCATTGGAGGAGTGAGGAGAGCGGCTACTTCAGGGCAGAAAATGAGAAAAATGTCATGACATGGGAAAGGAAGGGGGGGGGTTGAGGCCCTTGTACTGCAAGCTTCATACCAGGATAGCCTGACTAAAATTTGTGTGGAATGTGAAAAGAACCAACCTTTGTTTTCTTGCTGAAGTTCCCTAATCTGACGATTCTCCTGCTGGATTCCCAATACCAGTGTAGACCGTGGCCGGTGTCTCGCCACCTCGTTCAGTTCCTGAATTTCATCCTGGTACTAAAAGGACAATTGGTGCTTACGTCAGAGAATAAAAAACTGCCTGGAATACCTTCTAGCAACTCCACGATTCAGTTGTGTCAGAAGGTTCTTTAGCAATAATTTAATGTGTTATGGCCCTGAACCTAGAGAGGTCCTGCAACTTATGACAAACGTTTTGGCAATGTGTTTTGGGTCAGTTGTTTATAGCTGACTCAACATTAACTTCCTGGACTAAGATACCAATTCAGAAATGATATAATGCAAGAAAAACTTGATAATTAATTGACAGATTTGGTGACTCAACAATAAAAAAAAAAGATCTGTCTGGTGACAAGAACAACTGTCCTTTTTTCCTTTTTTGGGGGGGTAAAGTCTCCAGCCTAATGCAATCAATATATTTATAAAGACAGAACCTTTTTTTGAAAATATTTGAACACTTGAATCATTTTGTGTACATCCAGAATAAGGTTACCAGTCTAAAAATTATGGACTATACGGTTTATCCTGTAATCACAATCTTGCTTGCAGGCAGCAACTACATGAAAAATCTACAAAGCTTTGTATGTAATATACTAATGCAAAGACTGAACAATAAAAATGAAAATGATGACTTTCCATGTTAAGGTAAGAACTATGCATGAAATACAATGGAGCTTCAGCATACATACACCGCTGTGCCATCACTAACATCCATGCGGCACACCACTGACCTGTTTCATTGCCTCCACCCGTTTGTTAAGCACCGTTGTCTGCTCTATGAGGGCCTCCGCTGCGCCGTCATGTTCCCGTAACCTTTCCACCAGAGATTTTGCATCGGCCAGAACCTTTTCGATTGTACAACTCATTTTTCTGGGTGAAAAGAAACATTTAACAGTTATAAGAAATAATTCACAATGAAAAGTGTCCCAGTACAGCAAAGCTGGATAAACCTGAGAATGGTCTGATGTGGTCAGTAACTAGTAACCTTTAAGCAGCACTAAACCCACAATCACTCACTTATCTCATTCCATAATCTTCTTTCCTCTTTAGCTTCCCAATTACAATCTTCGGCTACTTTGCCAGAGATGTGGTAACACACAGGAGTACATTCCCAGCACACACATGGGGAGCCGGGATTGCTGGGTTTCCCTGCACATGTGCAGCTTGACAGAGTTTGACAGCTGGGCTGTGATCAGCCAGGTGAGGACAGTTATTGAAGAAGGGACATTGCTGGTCTCTGTCTGCAATAACCATCTGTCTGAATCACAATACAATGGTAAAAGCAGGACTAAATTCCACTTTATTAGACTTAATGCTGAGAGGGGGAGGTATATGTGTCATGTTAGATGCTGAACTTGTTTTGCCCAGGGGATGATAAAGGTGACCTACTTACCCTATTTCTCTCTCCTTTGGTAGCCTGCACTCCTCCTAGCTGTCCGATTCTCTGGAATGGGAGCAGCCTCTCTGTGAGTAAGCCTGCAAGAGTGAGGAATTAGTAACTATATCACCCATTTACCATCCCTTAGGCAAAATGGCCAGTTAACCCCTAAAGCAGGGAGAGGGACCTACTGCAAGGGTAACTTTTTCCTGCTGTAGTTCAGCTCTAAAGCTCAACCCCATCAAAATGTTTTGGTAGTTTTGAATACAGTATAAAGGAGATATAATCTCTATCGGGGTTTTTTTTCTATTTAGAAAGTTTGGTGATAAGACAGGAAATGATCCTTGCAATCGGGACAAAAACACATTTTATTGAAGCAGGAAAGGGCTGGAACCTCAGACAAGGTTTGCATTGCAGATGTCTTTGTGACAACGGCTCCTTATTTCTTTTATAGGATTCAGAGAGACAGGAAGTAAAGGAAAATACCTCCAGGAGTGTCACAGAAAAAACTTTTCCCCACTCCATCCTAAACTACAAGAAAATTGCTTAGGTGGAGCTGGGATTTATGGCTCAGGGTAGTCCTATATGTCTGCATGCTCATTACCCGATTAGCAGTAGGGACCCTGCTTCTTTGTGTAGTCCAGCATTCCTCGACCATAGCTCCTCCAGAGGTTGCTGGGAGTTCCTTCAGCAATGAGCAATTTCAGCCTCTCCAGTCAGTTACCACTGACACCATTCATTTTTTCGGATCTCTGAATGGGTGACATTCTTCTCACTGACCACCACTCTAATACACAGTGAGACATAGCTATCAATGTATCCCCTGTCACATGGCAATGTTGAACCCAGAATTTTTTTAAAGCTGGGTGGAAAGAAATTGTAGGTGGGTAACAGCTCCTGTATTGTGACCCACCTCTTCAGTAAATACCCAAAAACAGCCGGGTGGTGCTGGTGCCAGCAAACTGAACCACAGTACATGTAAGGGGCATCTAACACTCCTGAAAGCCCTGAATATGAATAGAGTGAGGGATCTAAAAATAGGAGTCCAGGCTGAGAGAATATAACTACTGTGGGTAAATTGTTATATAAACTGATGTAAAATCTGAAAGGCCACAAGTGTACAAACTGCTGTCACTGCTGCCATATAAGGAACAAATGGGCACCTATGTATAGGCAAGAGGGACCAGCTGACCTCCGACCCCAACATGACAACACAGAGCAGCAGACATGTCTAAAGATTTGCTTGCACTTGGACTGATCCAGCAGCTTCTGAAACACAGAAGAAAAATCACCATAAACTTTTTCAGTGTTTGGTGAATGATTTAAGAAGTAAAATCTGGTTTGATTTACAAATGTTGTATCACACAACATTTTGTCATAAAGTTAGGTTTACTTTTTCTTTCCTCATCTCAATGCTGATCTTCTTCAGCCTCATTCACAGGCCCCAATGTCTGCTGCAGATCATTCCCCTACACTGGCTTACTAATAGTCACAGCAATGTTTGATGCCAACATAAAGTGTGGCAGCACTGCCAGCTGCATGTGAAAGTGTGACAACACAGAGGAGCACCTGGGGACAGTTGTCAGCCTACAACAGAAGTGTGTAGTGTATCGTCCTGAATGTTATCATATGCAAAACGTTTGGTTGCATTTTCTATTTTGAAGAATGTAGACCTAATATGACCTTTTTATTGCATAGAACCCTTAAAATAACTTTTGTGTCTTCAGGAAACCCTGCTTATTATCCACAGCTCATAGTACATGGTGGTGGTGAGTGGGAAGGATTCCTCTTACAGAAATAGATCATCGGTGTCAGTGGAAACTGATTTGAAAGGCACAGATTTGTCATTGCTCAATGAACCCCTAGCAACCTATGAAGGATCCCTGGAGAAACACTGATGTAGAAGGACCCTCTGTTGTGTTTTATTGCAGCCTGTGTCACCACTGAGGAAACTCACCCTATCTGTGATCATTGCTATTGAGACAGAAAGGGATGAGCAATCCAACTTAGTTACTGACCTGACCACCAATAGTTTTCATAATTAGTTCTCATCTTAAAGCAAAAGTAAACACAAAACAAAAAAAAAACAAAAAAAAAAATCACACATCTTCAATCCCGCAGATCAGTCCATCCCGTCTGAGGGTTTCTTCCATCGGGTCCCGCTATCCGTGTTTGGCCCGGTGCCGAGGGAGCTCCAGGCGCTGACATCTTCTCCTTTCTTCCGCATTCTTCTTCCTACGTCACCCAATCTCGATTTGAGCAGGTGCGAGATCGGGTGATGTAGATTGGTGAAAAAAACTTGCCGATCCCACTGCACATGTGTGAGATCGACAATTTTTTCCCTAGTGATGAAAGGGCTCCTTCTATGCATGCTTGAGCATGCGCAGAAGGGGAACCCAAGAGCCTTCCGGGATGCGTGACGTAGGTATCCTGGGAGGCTTTGCGCTCCCAAACATTCTTCATCTCCTAGGTGATCAAGAATTAGAGGGCGATGCTGCACCTTTTTTTTTTTTATAAAAAAAAAAAAAGGGTGCTGCACTCAACAAAAACAGTAACAAACAAAATTTTTATTTTAACTAAAGGGGTTGTCTACACTTTTATGTAAAGTAAAAATTCTGAGTTTAGGTACGCTTTAACATATTACAAGAAAAAGAAGCCACTGATCTTTGTAATATATAAGGAGTCAGATTGTGTTGTGCAGATCTCAGCTATGTGTGTGGTATCATTACAAACAGCCAGGCACCGGGGACAATGCGACTCCTGCGCACACATTGTATTATTTTATAACAATTCAAATATAATGGATAAATGTTTGCCAACTACCCAAAATATGCTTCTGACACCACAGCCCTGGTGATAAACATTGGCAGCGCACCTCTCATCATGGCAGCACACCTCTTATATGGTGATAGGTATTCACGCTGCCCACACTGAAGATAAAAAGGCGGCTCAGTGGTTAGCACTCTGGCCTTTGCAGCGCTGGGGCCCAGGTTTTCATCTCAGGCAGCACAATGTCTGCATAGAATTTGTATGTTCTCCCCGAGTTTATTCTCCTACAGGTACATTAGTCACCTATGTAATATAAGTCATTAGGAAGGGGCCCAGTCTGAGCACACAGGCCTTGTGATGTAGTGGAAGGGCCCCTGTAAAATTCAGCATTGCAGTGCAGAGGTGACATGACTAAGATTTTGGACCATACCGCCCCCACAGAGCAAAGAGCTTGCACTGGCCAATCATAACGTGACTGTGTGGCCACGTGTTACCCCCGTCCACCAATCAGAGCCCCCACCACATCTAAATATTCCAAGCTACGGCCCCGCGCTGGACCTTCTACAAAACAATAAGAAAGGATTTTAGGAGTGCTGTGGCAGTCTTGTTATAGACGACCCAATATGGGTCGTCTGATCATAACACCCACCCCTCCTCCTCCTACCTCTAATAGATGATGTCGGGTCACATTCGGAGCCTCAGCACCGCTGTCACCTCTGCCCACTTCCAAACACTGACGTCACCAGCGAGCATCGCATTCCATGACGTTGACTAAGAGCGCCCTTATTACTGCGCATGCGCGCAGGCATACAAACAAATTGCTTTCAAATCAAAATATTTATAGTCCTGTTTTGGAACATTATGCTATTATATACGTACCCAATATAATGTTATTTATAACATACTTTTTTAGGTACACGGAGGCTTAGAGTTTCTATTATATTTGATCAGAACGGGCTGCCGTAAGCCTACCTTGGGGGGGGGGCGAATGGCTGCGCTTGCGCGAGTATTTAGACCACCCTTAAGGTTTGTTTTATTGAAAATAATAAATACGAGACGTTTTTAGTCTCCATTTCTATCATTCTTCATGCTTAACTGAATGGTATTTTAATATGAATATAAAAATAAAATGTAGGGGTTGTATTGTCACGCATGCGTAAACCGGCGTACGGTGGCTGTTTGGAACCAAACAACAAAAAGAACGCGAAGCTGTCGTAAAAGAAATAAAAATAGAATATTTTCAGATTCATTAGATGTCATTGTGTCTTTGTTTTCTTCTAACTAAATCTTATTGTGATTTGTATTGTATGTGTTGTGGAGACCGTACGCATGCACGGCCTGAGCCCAGGGATGTACGGCGAGTGTGGAGTGCCAAGAAGAGTGAGAGCGCGAAGCCGCCATCAATGGCAGATCTGCCGGTGCCGCAGTGATCACCTGATATGAGAGGAACATGGCGTGTGTGATATGGCTGGGAGTGTGATCCCATCACCCAGGGTCCTGTGACACCCCAAACCCTCCATCATCGTAGTGCTGGGCCCAATGAGCAGGTGAGAGCTCCTATGGGTGCTATCATGTCACTGGGTATCAGCCAGGGGCCCTGCAGAGGTGGCTGGGGGTTCAATGAGCACTTTGTGCCTCTCAGGTCAGTATAAGTGACAACAAGGATCTGTAAGGGTGACATTCGTCCCACTAACCTCAGTGTAAGAGACATTCATCCCACTGACCACCCATTATTGTACTGTGAGCTGGGTATATAATAATTATAGTTGGGGTTCCCTGAAGACCTGAGAGGTATTTCATATTTATAACAATATACCCAGTGCTGTGTCCCCTCTGCTAGGAAGTGATAACATCTCTGCATGTTTTGCTTCATCTGGGTGACAACCATTGGCATAGCGATGTGCAGATTATAGAATGTCTCTCTTAGCTATCGTTCTGATCCCCACCTTTGATCCAATGAGCCTCATTTATTAAAGCTCTCCAAGGCTGGAGAGAATACAATTTCATCAGTGAAGCTGGGAGATCCAGCAAACCAGGAATGGATCTGGTCCAGGATTGAAAACATTTGCTAACAAATAGAAAATGACTTTAAAGAAATCCATTCCAGGTTTGCTGGATCACCTAGGTTCACTGATGAACGTGTATTCTCTCCAGCCTTTAATAAATCCGGCCTTTTTAGTCACTGATACAGAAAATAAAATGCTGGACAGGGAAGCCTGAAAAATGCAAACTGCATTCTCCAAGTCAGCATGACAGCCAGGTGATAGCATTTCAGAAAGTGTCCAGCAATAGCATCTCAAAGGACAAGCTGGGTTCTTTATTACCTTGCACTTTGTTTCCAACTCAATTCTCTCTAGATTGTCAGCTCACATGGCCAGGCCCCTCCCCCAAGTGAGTCACATCTCTGCTGTACTTGTTCTATCAGATCAACAGGTAAAGCTGGATGTGATCAGACTGCATGAACTGGCTTTGTATTGCTGGATGTTACTATTGTACTATGTACACAGTGCGTCTGATTTATTAAAGCTCTCCAATACAGGAGAAAATAGACAGTCTGGGGAGAACCTGTGTGATCCAGCAAATCTGGAATGGTGTTCTTAAAAATAATTTGCTATCAGTTGGAAAATGTTTTCAGTCCTGGATCACCCAGGTTCTCCCGTAATAGTCTGTATTTTTAAGTCTTGCAGAACTAATAAATCAGACCCTTTGTGTTAATGGTGTACATTACTTTCTATTTTGTGACTTGTACAGCACCATAGACTATGATGATGCTATATAAATAACATTTTATATTATTAGGGTTTTTTTCCTATTATTTTTAATAAACAGGATTTATAAAGTGCCAACATATTACGCAGCGCTGTACATTAAATAGGGCTTGCAAATGACAGACAGATATAGACAGTGAGTGACACGGGAGGAGGAGAGGACCCTGCCCCGAAGAGCTTACAATCTAGTAGGTGGGGGAATTTTACACACAATAGGATGGGCGATATGTAGTGGTGGGAAGTAGTGATGGTTTTAGGAGACATAAGAAGATGGGTTGGCAGGTTTGAAACAATGGGCTTGAGTGCTCTTTAAATGAGCAGAAAGTAGGAACGAGCTGAATAGGACGAGGAAGACCATTCCAGAGAGTTGGGGCAGCTCTAGAAAAGTCTTGGAGCCGTGCATGTGATGAGGTTATGAGTGAGGAAGTCAGTAGTAGGTCATTGGAGGAGTGAGGAGAGCAGCTTGGGGGGTATTTTTCTACCAGGTCAGAAAGAGCAGCAGAAGAGGTGGGAAGCATGGATAGTTTCTGATCTATTATCACACAATGGTCACATTGTAAAAGAAGATCGAGATGCTGATTTGTATTTTTTATTACTTTGTAGACAAGATGAAAACCTTTTCGGAGTCGCACAAGACGGTGTTTGTGGTTGATCACTGCCCGTACATGGCGGAATCCTGCAGACAGAATGTTGAGTTTGATATGTTGACCAAAAACCGCACGCAGGGGATCATCCCTCTGGCGCCAATTTCCAAATCGCTGTGGACGTGTGCTGTGGAGGCTTCGATGGAGTATTGTAGAATAATGTATGATATATTCCCTTTTAAGAAACTGGTACGTGTTACTTTTATGTGCTTTAATACACATTTTGTATTCGAGATTCTGGCAATGACGGGGTTTCCTGCAACAGGGGACAATGCTAACCCATCGCCATGAAATGTCATGTAGTGATCACCCCACTCTGCATTACAGAATGGAGTCAGTGCAGATTGGGCAGCTTCTCTGGTTTGCTTAGGTTTCTGTGCTATGGTAAATACTGTACGGAGACTTGAAATACCTTAGGACATGTCAGTACTCTCCCCAGCTGGGTGGGAAGAAGATGTAGGTGAGAGGTGACCCATGCATTGTGACCCACCCAAAAACAGCTGGGTGGTTACTGAAAAGTGCTGGGTGGTGCGCCCAGCTAAAAGGTACTGGGGAGAACACTGCATGTTCACACTAGCGGTTTGTACAGTTAACATTGGATTGATCCATAAATTATATTTTCAATGGGAGGCAGTTGATGATGGCAGTGTCGCCATACAAGGTCCAGGGGTGGCTTGCCTCCTCCAGTGCTGTCTCCCTATACGTGAATAGGAACCACGTCACTACTTATATAAGTGTGTTTGCAAGCCTTTTTATTTTTAAAAAAGCATTTTTAATGAAAAAAAAATCTGAAAAATGCCCCTCTGCTTTAGGCTTTTGCATTTGAGTGAAAATGCCTGCATGTGCACTTACACCTCTAAAAGCTTAGGAATGATAGCCTGTTACCACTCCATGGTGCCTCGCATTTGACAGTAGGCCCCCCCAAGCATTAAATGGGCGAGATAAAATACTGCTACTCTGAACATGTCCTTAGTGTGCAGTGTGATTATTATGATTACACAGTATTTATATAGCGCAAACATATTACGCAGTACTGTACAAAGTTCATAGTCATGTGACTAGCTGCCCCTTCAAGGGGCTCACAATCTAATGTCATTACCACAATCTAAGTCAGTTTTATAGGGGGAAGCCAATTAACCAAACTGCATGTTTTTGGTAGAAAAACCCACACAAACATGGGGAAAACCTGCAAACTCCATGCAGATAGTGTCCTGGGGAGATTTGAACCTGGGACCTAGCACTACAAAGGCCAGAGTGCTGCCCATGATGCACGCAGGATGATGACACTGGCCTGCAGATGCCATAACAGTCAACTATAAAACCATTGCCTGCATCAAACCATTTTGTTCTGTTTAATTGTATGATTAGGAAAGGCAAACTTCACATAAAAAGAAATATTGCTGCCTTGTCGTTGAATTTCCTAACTTCCAGTCTGGATGTTTTTTGTGTCTTTAGGTAAATTTTATAGTTAGTGATTCATGTTCCCGGATTTTGAATTCTTGGTCTCAAGAGGACCAAAATCTTCAAGAGGTAAGAGCAAAAATCTACACTTTTATCTACCTATATACCTTTGTTTTGTTACTGAAGTGGATTTGTGACTGTTTTTGTGCCAGTTATGTGGATTCATGATTTTATTGTTGCCAATCATTGTCTGTTGGATATATAACTCCCTGTTGTTGTACCATGTGGAGTGACTTATTGCCATTTCTAAATGTATCTTTTTTTTCGCAGTTAATGGCAGCTTTGGCCACAATAGGGCCCCCAAATCCCCGGGCAGACCCAGAGTGTTGCAGCATCCTGCATGGGTTGGTGGCAGCAGTAGAGTCCTTGTGTAAGATCACAGATTATCAGCATGACTCCAGGACACAGCTAATGGAGAATGCAGAATGCGTGGCAAACAGGGGACGCATCATCTGTCTCACCAATGCCAAGAGGTACAAAACCTTTGAAATTAATCTTTTATTGAATGGTTCATAACATCCAGAAGGACTGTCCTATTTTTTTCTTTTAAGTTTAAATTTTTATTGAATTGAAGAACAAAGAAAAAAACAAACAATATAGGTAAGACATGAAAGAGAATAAAATTTGTATACTGTTGTAGTGGAACATTCAAGGACTGTCCTGTTTAAATTAGGAAGTACTAGTTACCTAAATTTTACACCTGATCCTTTGACTTTTTGAGGTTTAGACTTACTATAATTATATGCAGGAATATCCAGTACTACAGGCCGGTCAGTGGATTTCTCCCACTGGCTGGGTTTCTATCACCTGTAGTACATAGGGAACCTGCTGTAATAATAGGGAACAGTAGGGAACCTGCTGTAATAATATGTTGATTTTTATATGCACATGGTGGATTCATATCCTATATAAAAGTTTTGTGCCCATAACGGAGTATTATATTTCCCAATATCTCTTTGCTTGCAGCAGATAAGTCATTTCCACTATTCTATCAAATTAGTCTTCTGATTATTTTTGTCCATTATTCAAGCCTTATCTTCCCTTTTATTTTTCTCTCCAGTGACAGCCATGTTCAGATGTTGGAGGATTGTGTTAGTGAGACCATACATGAGCACAACAAACTGGCAGCAGGCTCAGATCAGTACGTACACACAAGTTTTTATCTAAAGTGATTTCAGTTTGAAAAAGAAATGAACCTGGAGAAGTAATGTTTTGCTTGTTGCAGTCTCATGCAGATTCAGAAGTGCGAGCTGGTGCTAATTCACACGTATCCAGTTGGCGATGAGAGTCTTGTGTCTGATCGGCCTAAAAAAGAGGTAGGTGCTCTGGTTGTTTTTTTAGGAATATGTGCCAATTATTGTAAAGACAAGTGTTGGGGAAACTGGGAGAAGTCTGTTCAACCATTGGTTTATTTTAGGTAGGTATATATTTTGGGTTATTATTACAATTTATTCAAATTAAATTAGAACTTTAGGCTAGACTATGGACATATTTTTATAAAAGGTTAACAAGCCTGTGTTTACCTTTACTTAAAAGTGAAGGCGGTTTCATTTTCTCTTAGTAGCTGATTTTGCTCCCTCTTCCAAGCAGTGAATTTGAAGCTAAGGTTCCACTACTCCCATCTTCCTGCAGTGACTCAGCAGCTCAGCTCACCCTGCTCCTCTTTTCTCAGTTGTAACTCAGCAGCTCAGCTCAGCCTTTTCCTCTCTTCTCAGTTGTAACTCAGCAGCTCAGGTCAGCCTTCTCAGAATTTACATATTAGGTTAGTTTTCAATGATTCAGGGAAAGGATTTTTTGTTTTTTTTAACCACAAGATTCCTTTGCCTGCCTGCTAGCAACTTTTTCAGTGAAGAATGAGCTACGCATTTGCAGCTCGGTGTACATTTTTGGCATTCTTCTATGCTGAATCTTGTACACGTTAGTATTGTCCTTCCTTCCCAGTCACTCAGTTGGCCAAAGATCCAAATTTATAGCGGAGCAATTTTAGACGTCATTAGTGGCGAGGGAGTGAGGGGGCTGTGTTTAGAGCTTGTTTAAGGTTAACTTTCAACTGTTCATGTTAGAGGGTTGCATTAGGTTTTATAGCTCGGGAAAGGAAGAGTTGTATGTTAGGATTACCTTAAGTTTTAGAAAAATAGTGTATTTAGTAACTTTTTTTTAGTGGTGAGGGGTTAGAACTGGATTTTAACTCTTTCTTACTCTATACTTTAATGTAAAGCTGGCCTTTTACCCCACCTGTCAGCCTAATCCCTATTCAGAAAATCTATGTTCAGTGAATCTATGTTCAGTGAATCGCTAAGAAAACGCTAACACTGATCTGCTTCCCACTTACTGGGCAGTGAGTTTATAGTGATGGAGTCGGTGGAAAGTTACATCACTAGAACCTACAGGCAGATATTGGGAATGTAATTAGTAAAGCTTGTGACATTTTGCCAGTCTATACTTTTTAGGAAGGGGATTAGGATGACAGACAAATATTTACCCAATTTGGGGTGAAAAGTCCTCTTTATGGGTTTGGTTAGAGATGGAAATGTTTTGTTTTTTGCACCAAAATCTCAGCATGTATCTTGACCTTTTCTCTGAAATCCTGTTTACACAATAATAAATACAAATTCCTTTGCTCTTCTTTCTGTCCCCAGCTGTCATCAGTATTGACCAGTGAAGTCCACAGTGTTAGGGCTGGAAGGCACCTTTCTACAAAGCTTAATAATTTAGTCCAGCTTCACTTTGACCTGGCTTCCACCACCATAACTAACATCCCTATGAAGGTAGGTCCTCTTAGTCATGTCCCATCCACTGCCATGTCAGTGTTCTCAAAACGTTTTTCTGTAACTTTTTTTTTACTTTCATTTTGTTTTCCTCTCCATATCATATCTTTCTGTTTTTCACTAGCCCACACTCAGTGTCTCTGATCAGGTTAGTACATTTTGGAAAACACCCCCCTCTCCAGATGCAAGCGTTCCCCAGAACAGTGTCACAGGCAGCTTTCTGCTTACTTACAATGAAGTGACCCCACCTCCTGTGTTATTAGCGCCACCCTGTGGTTGTGTAGCCATGTTTGCCCTCGTGTGATTCCTGTGCTTTCACATCAGTGTTGGTTGGTTCCTTTCATGTCCACAAGCCATTTTGGGCTTCATGCATGGAAAGCGCCTAAATGAAAAGACTTTACTTCTTACCTGTATCAACCAATCATGTCCTCCATTTCATAAGTATGGTGCTGTATAAATGGAAGAAGTTGATGAGTTGATGTGGGCAACAAGAAAAGTTTTCCTGTAGACATTTTCAGTAGTGAGGCTCTGTTTTCTGTATGTTAAAGCCCAATACAACTTTCAGATTTAATCAGAAAAATATATTTCAAGGTCATAAAAACAAAACATGTGTATAGTCATACAGTTTGTTTTCTTCAGAAAGTAGCCACAGTAGAAAAGTCTGGGCAGCTGCAAACAGAGACCCTGGGTTTCTATGTGGAAGCAGTGGTTTTGTTGCACAAATATGATATACCCCTGCTGAGCCTAGCAGTCAGCAAGGAGTATGAGAATAGGTCTCACTCATGGGCCTGATTTATTAAAGGCTGGACAGGCTACACTTTCACCAGTAAAGCTGGGTGATCCTGTAAACCTTGAATACATTTCTTCAGTCATCTGCTATTTGTTAGCAAATGTTTTAAATCCTGCACCAGATCCATTCCAGTATTTCTTTATGACCCAGCTTCACTGATAAAAGAGTATACTCTCCAGCCTTGGAGAGCTTTATTAAATCCGGGTTAAATATGTCTTATATTGGATGTCTGCAGAGAGACCACTCTTCTCCTGGCAGGACACAGGCTTTTCTGTAGCTGCTTTAGAATGACAACAGATTATCAGATATAGAGCAGCTTTTGTTTTTATTCACCATTTTTCTGACCAGGTTGAGGATGAGTAGAACTATAATAGGTATTCATATATTGGCCCTTATATCTGTGGGGAGGTTTATCTGTGACAACATGTTGCCTGTATTACCCAATCACATTCTTCTTTTATTCTTATGGATTGGAATAATTGAAGATTCTGATTGGCAACACAGACCATTCCTCCCTGATTAGTGCAGTTTAAGATGTGTGGACTAATAGTCCTGTCTCTGTCATCAACTCATTGTCAAAGAAGCAGATGAGTGTATTATTCTGGAATCCATTTGCTGGAGAGTTGCTGACATAGTCCGCTAAATGAAGGACTCTCAACAGACAGGGGTCTTCATTTAGTTAACAAGTTACCAGCATGCTCTGCTTGCCAAGTTGCGCAGAACAGGCTTGTAGCTTCCAGATAGCTAGAGTTCTGCACATCAGAGTTGCCCCACTTTGTGGCATCTCCACCCTATTGTGAATTTTACATTTCCAATGTCTTCACCTTTTCATACCCTGCCGTGTAGTGTTCAGTGCCTAGACCATCTTTTCTTTATGTGTTTGTTCTTCGACATTTAAAGATACTCATTTGCATTTCAGGACATAAGACATTTCTTGGAAATTCCTGCTAACCTACATGTTAAAGCAAAAGCCCTTTTAGTATCAATTTATTATCCTGAACTGCACATCAGCAGCTATGGCACTGGCTTGTACTGTTAATCCTCCTCACAGCCCTTATATTTTTTATTTATTTTTATAGTTATCATTTGTCAAGGTTCCTGTTAACTAAATTATTATTGGGACCAGAGGTAATCTAATAAATTAATGGGTGCCAAAGTCTGTTTTTTGTTAGTCTCCACCTTTTGTTGCAGAGCAGAGTGCAGGGTGATAATCTCATCTAGCTGCTGTTTTAAATAAATGAATGAATTGAAAACATTTTTGTATCAAGCAATTATATTGTGGTGTCAGAGCTGAAAAAAAAAATTAGTGTTCCTTCTGTTCAATCTGCTGCAGAATGTGGTGTTGGTGTTGCAGGAATTTCCTTGGAATGGGCTTTTCCGCTGTGCCTTCTTTGAAAGTTTAGTTTCACAGTTTTTTTGCTTTTTTGTGTATTAAGGAAGAACAACATGCTAACACATCTGCCAACTACGATGTGGAGCTTCTCCACCACAAAGATGCCCACATGGAGTCTATAAAGAATGGTAAGCAGACATAAGGAAGGGCATGCTTTCGTCAATGGAGGATCAAGGTTGTGCTTGAAATGTAATGCATGGAAATGGTACTTGACTACACCTCACGATTAACAAGCAAAGTATACTTTTTTCTATATGAAATCATCCTGTTAACAGTTATGTGTGCAGTGACAGGTCCTCTTTGATTTTTTTTTTAGGAGATGGAAACAGTCGGGAAGCAACACTGAAAGAAACAGTCACACTGAAATGGTGCACACCGAGGACAAATAGCATTGGTGAGTGCTCAGAGATCGTTTTTGAATTTTGCTGGATTCAGTCTGGGATGCATCATGATTGCCTGTGCATTTTAAAAGTGAACCTTAGGCAAACAGATAATACACAGATGAAATACATATATCAGAGCTGCAAAAGATAGTAAGGAGTGCTATGGTGTCCTTTCATCACCTACTAATTATTGGACAATAGAGGGAACAGCAGCACACTGATGAACTCATCCTTCTGCTCTCTTCTTTCTGCTTTGAACTTGTTGGACCAGAACTTTGAACATGTTGGATTCCAGAACTATACACATTAGTGAGTGTCTCCGCTCCCTTCTTTGCAGCTATACCAGTCTGTGCTTTTCAGGTCAGGTACCAATGTTTCCTAAAGACCTAGCTCTCATTCTGTGTTCCAGTTCATGCTAGAAGTGTTCAGTAGTATTGGGGTCAGGGATTTCTTCAGGCCACTCAAGTTCTCCATCCTCAAACAATATTTTATAGATCTGGCTTAGTACACAGGGGCACAGTTATGGTTGAACAAAAGATCCTCCATAAAATAGCTGCCACAGGATTGGAGATCCACAGTTGTACTAAATGTCTTGAGACACCTGAACTCAATATTTGGGAGGAGTTTCCATATACTTTTGCCTATATAGTGCAGCTAACCTGCTAACTAAAATATCATTATAGCCAAGTCCTTTATTTTCATGCTGTTCCTGAATATAAAAAATTGCAGCCAATGTGTTCCCTGGTTCCAAGCACTGCCATTCTTCTCTGCCTGTGCCAATGTACACTGGAGCACTGGAGTATCTTGTTTAACTTTTTTAACTGTAGATATTACAGAATGATTAACCAACTTGTATTGTATTTGGAGTTATGAATTAAACACCATGTAGAGGCTATCCCACGGTAGTTCAGAGGTTAGCTCTCCGGCACTTGCAGCGCTAGGTCCCAGGTTTGAATCTCGGCCAGGACAATATCTGCATGGAGTTTGCAGGTTCTCCCTGTGTTTGCGTGGGTTTTCCCTGGGTACTCCGGTTTCCTCCCCCATTCCAAAAACATGCAGTTAGGTTAATTG
>NC_092859.1:26615747-26649270 GCF_032062135.1 Pyxicephalus adspersus
AAAAAAAAAAAGACTGTACTAAAGACATATGTTAGGGACATTAAATTGTGAGCCCCTTTAAGGGACGACAGCTAGTGACATGACTATTGACTTTGTACAGGGCTACATAATATGTTGGCGCTATATAAATACTGTGTAATAATAATTCTTAATATTTTGTTTCTTTTTAGAATTGCACTACTGCACAGGAGCATTTCGGATATCACCGGTTGATGTAAACAGCCGGCCGTCTTCCTGTCTTACCAACTTTCTGTTAAATGGTAAGAATGGAGGGGATAAACACACATAATTCCAGAATAGTGCAATCCTCTCTCAGGATGTTTAACTTAGGAACATAAGACCATGAGGATCGGTGCAGTACAGATTTGTGTCTGATATTTCAAAGAGTTTCTGCTTACTGCTTTGTTGTGAGGCTCTTAAGCATTGCCTACTATATGAGTGCAGTGATCACCCTATCGTTTAGATTGAATAACCATATGAAGTGCACCTAAACCTCATTTCTGACATTTGTCACTGCCCTGCCTCCAGCCTGCTCTTCTGGTTGCCCCTACTGTAAGCTCCTTCCCTGAATCCAATCTAAATACAGTTTCTTCTATCACTTTAGCCTACAGTTGTCAACATTCGATATCCAGTCACTAAGCTGAATAATGTTGTTCTTCCACAGGTCGTTCAGTGTTGCTTGAGCAGCCACGCAAGTCTGGATCCAAAGTGATCAGTCACATGCTGAGCAGTCATGGGGGAGAAATATTCTTGCATGTCCTGAGCAGCTCCCGTTCCATACTGGAGGATCCTCCATCCATCAGCGAGGGCTGTGGGGGAAGAGTCACAGATTATAGGATTACAGTGAGTCAGTCCCACTAGGCTGGGAATTTTCTTTACTTCAGCATTTTCTGGTATAAATAAAATGTTGCATATAACCAGGGCTGCAGAGACAGTTCATTTTTGCCAACTTTGACCTCAGGTACCCAAAAATTGCTTTGCACTACACAGCCGTGCATATAACACCCCTTAAGTTTATAGGGGTACTCTGTAGTCCAAGATGGGGGTGAGCATGGCTGATAACACTATTGGGAATTTCAGTAGAACATTGTTGTCAGTTCATATAGGAATTTAGGAGCTAGGTATATTTTGTATATGTTGTATTTTGAAAGATATAAAACATGGTGAAATGTGTGTGTATTTGCAGATATGCACAGCAGATATTTTATTTTTTTTATTTTTTCGGAGACATACACTTTAAGCAGGTTTTGGTATTACCATTTTAGCGCCTTACTTTCCTGTGTGTTTTACTGTGGTCATATGTTGCTCTCATGTACCCATGTTGCTTTCCACCTCATAGGATTTTGGGGAGTTTATGAGGGAAAACAGACTCATGCCTTTTCTGGACCAGCAGTATAGGATGGACGGAACACCAGAGGTGCCCCTGGATCGATCTAAAAGTCAGTTAGAACGACATACGCGGTACTGGCCAATGATCATTTCGCAGACCACCATTTTCAATATGCAAGCAGTAAGTGTATGCTCCCTGTTCAGCATTACTTTTATATAGTATAGACATATTCTGAACATGTTTCTCTTCCTGCCAGGTTGTCCCTCTGGCCAGTCTTATCGTTAAGGAGACGCTTACAGAGGAAGATGTTCTGAACTGCCAGAAAACCATCTATAATCTGGTGGATATGGAGAGGAAGAATGACCCCCTGCCCATTTCAACAGCAGGCACTCGGGGCAAAGGACCAAAAAGGTACAGAGGATTTATTTTTTTTAATTCTTGTTGGGTTTGTAATCTTCATCCAACCTAAACAAGAAACTATCTTTCTCTTCACTACTTTATAAATTGTGTTTTTTTTTAGTTTGTTTATTTCAACACAGTGGAATGGCCACACTACAGCCGTACCACTGCTTTTTAAAATGGCCCGCGTAATTTCCAGTTCATTAGGTTTAGTGAAGTTTTTATCCTGCATGAAAAAAGGAAAAAACTTCTAGCTCCTTGGGTCTAGCTTGGGAGAAGTGCCCCTTTATTCTTCATTTCCCATGGTTCTGCAGTGTTGCTCCCTTATTGCTATCAGCAAATTAATGTAATTGGAAACACATATCTGTTGTACAGTCAGAGCTGCATCCACCTTTTTGAAATATTTTCCTGGAATTTTGAAAGTGTAATATTATTCCTGCAAATCTTTAGTTTGTCATTATCCATGCCCTTGTGCTGACAGGGACGAGCAATACCGCATTATGTGGAATGAGCTGGAGACTCTGGTGCGAGCTCACATCAACAGCTCCGACCGGCATCAGAGGGTGATGGAGTGCCTGCTTGCCTGTCGCAGTAAGCCACCAGAAGAGGAGGACAGGAAAAAAAGGGGAAGAAAAAGAGATGACAAGGAGGATAAGCCTGCTGGGAAGGATTATGAACACGATAAGAAGTGGGCGGAATCTGAAAAGTACGTCACAAATGAAAGACAGGATTCAAATAAAAAGATTTTTACTATTTTTACTTTTACTACCCAAGTTCTATGCCAACTATGGCAAACTGGTTTCTTTAGGTTTTGGATAGAGGTTCTTTTGGGTTGTTAGTTCTAGCTATCAAGCTTTCTGGTGAATTAAAAACTTCCTGTGCTACACTTAGTTACATTGTTCTTACCAATCTTTGAGCATGTAACCCCTCTCTATGCTGTGCAGATGAAAAAGGGGAGTTGTTTTGTTGTCCTGTCCTGTAGTGACAATGCTGATCCTCTTTATTTAATGTTAAATGAGCATTGTCACCTTACTGCAGGAAACATGTTACTAGCATGATCACTAGATGAAAATAAAGAGAAAATGAAATGGACAGTAAGTTGTATTATATTACATTTAAGTGCTTGTCTGACAATGGTTCTAACCAGAAGATGGTGCTAATATAGGTTTTGCATTTCCATAATGATTTTCATATGAAATCATGGTGATATAAAATGACATGTCCAGCTGGATAAGGACTCTTGCAAACTTACAATACATTTCTTTATCAACTTCTACATACCTCAAGCATATTTCCTTTACTGAGTCTAAATTCAAGCCTGTGTCCTACCTGCAGGCCTCCTACTCTTTACTGATCATTGCCTTATTCCCTGGGGTTTGCTGGTATGAAGCTGTAAACTCTGGATGAAATGACTAAATTTGTATTCTTTTAGGATGAAATCATCTATAGATAGAGAAAAAGAAGACCTGACAGAGGCTGAGATTATAAAGGATTCCCCCGATTCTCCAGAGCCCCCCAATAAGAAGCCGCACATCGTTGTAGAGGATGTCACCCCTGTAGAGAAAAATAAAGGTTGGTGTGAAGGGCATCCGGCTGTGTCTTGTATCTGCTTCTAGTCCTTAAAACATTTTCCTGTTCTGATATGAAATGTAATATATAAAAGATAATGGGAAGCAATTATATAATGTAAATCAGTACTCAGTCTACTAAACCCAAATGATTGTATATGTGGTTCATTGATTTGATCTCCACAGTTCTTTAGCAGGAATGTTCCTTATATAGTGTAATATTCTGCTAAGGCTGAGTGGTGTTCACCATGAATGAAGTTTGAAGAATTTAGAGGCCTGTTTGTTCAGTCCTTGAAGTATTTTGCAGTTGTCCCTAAGAATGTTCCAGAACTTTATTCTAATCAAACTGGAGGGCACAAACTTTATGAAATCTGGGTACTTTTTCCAGTGTCCATCTACCTGCAAATGGAAGATCAGAGGTATTATAGGAAGTCACCAGACTCTTAAGAACAGGCAATACAGAACTATTTTATATTATAATATTCTATGTATATTAAAAATACAGAACTATCTGATATATAAAAATATTTGTCTTTTGTTATCTTGTCCAGGGGTTTATGCAGATTATGAAACTATAATTAATCCACTGGAAGAGAACTGCAATAAGGGGCAGAGCAGGGTTTTCATTAAAACATTGTGCTGGATTAAAGTCTTATAAAACCTTAAATTATTTAAAGTTTTTAAATGAATCCTAGCATTATAAGCAGTGTAAAGGATGCTAATGCTACTAAATGTGACCCCAACATCAAGGTCTTAACCAGCTCTGGACATGAAATGGTTAATTAAATAAAAGTAGGAATAAAAAAATAAGATGCTTCAATAGATTTCACTGTATATAAATTTATATAACTTATAAATAAGTGATGCACACAATGATGACATAAGTAATACTTTATTTTCACACGGATTTTAATGCATTTCATTGCTTTTGGTATTCACAGGTCCCATGTCTCTTCTGTCTCTGTGGAGTTCAAGAATTAATGCTGCAAATTCAAGGAAACATCAGGAGTTTTATGGACGTGTGAACTCTGTCAACAACAAAGCAGAACTCTACCAACACCTTAAGGAAGAGAACGGGTGAGAATAGAGGGAAGATAAAAATAAATTAAAACCTGACAGAAGGCATGGCTGTCTGTAGAGAAAGGAAGGTAGGGAGAATTCTCTTTGTCAGGTGAACTGGTATGGCTGGGATCAGTCTGACCCCATCCGACATCTTCCCTTTCCAAGCAGATACCCGCTTTTCTTGTCACTCCATCGGCCCCATACAGTCTGATCAGTATTGATGTGTGATCAAGAAAAGAACTTTATTACATTTAAATATAACTATAGGCTGACTCTGGTTAAGGTAGTGGTCATGAATATACCCAATATTTTAATGCAAGTAGTAGACATATCTAAAAATTACTTCATACCCAGTACTTAGAGTCCCTCTACTTCAGCACATAAACGGGGAGAGGGAGAAACAGCACTAGGAGCCAGGAGGAGAGTGAAAGATGAAATTGTCAATCTGCCACTTTCACCTTAAACACAGGCTGAGGAAAGCAATAGACCTGCAAGTGGTAACTGAACTGCAGCATAATAAAATCAGGTTCTGGATCTCAGGACTGGATAAAGAGAAATCCATTAATAGTTAATAGAAATCCATAATATATAAATATATATGCATATGGGCATAAGGCACCTGAATGGCAGACTTAAATGAGTATATCTTCGTTCCTAAGACATACTTCCTGCTGAGTGGGTAAGAACAGGGTAGGGTAGGGTTTTTTTTTTAATTCAAGGAATGTAAATACCTGAATCCAAGCTGGTATCATCCTCTTGCAGAGCTGGAGTGTGAGAGGAAGGAGCACCACAAAGGGTCAATCAGTTCTGACAATCAGTGCTAACAAGAAGCATGCTAATAATAAAAGAAAGCATAATGAGAAACAAGAGCTTATCACTGTGCTGCTTCTCTTGTTACTGTCTATTCAGAGGTGGCTGCAGTTCAAGGATAACCTGTGTTCACAAAAAGTGGGGTGATGCTAGTAAACAGACTGAGGGCATCTATCAGGAAAACAATTCTGAATAATAATAATTAATACAAAAAAGGCATTGCAAATAATTGTGTAATCATTTTTTCCTTTCTTTCTGTATTCCCCTGCAGAACGGACCCTGTTGAAAACGGAAAATCTGGAAGACAATAATGAACATTATTCTGTCACACAGTAATAAAATTTTACAGACCACAGATCGATTTTTACTTTCTAGCATTTTCTATCAACTGTAAATGTGCAGAATCCTGGCAGATTATTTTATTACAATGAGAATATGATATTGTTTTTTGTCAATATCGATAAACTAATATTCCCGCCTTCAAAAATATATTAAAGTTGTTTTGTTGTAAACTTTTTAGAAAAAAAAGTGTGGAGTGTTTTGTGGGAAAAATAAGAATTTGTACAAGTGTGTATCTTGGGGTTTATAGGATCAATGGAGCTGGGGTGCCATAGAGCAAACATTCCTATACATGGTTCAATGGACCCGAAGGTTCCTCTAGAACAGCGTTTCTCAACCAGGGTTCCATAAAACTTCAGGAATCTTCCAGACATTGCTAGGGGTTCTTTGACCAAAGACCAATTTGTGGTTCTCAGGTCAGTTACTTCTGATTCCAATGATTTTTTTTAGCTATCTGTAATGTTGACATTCTTCTTACCCCAGACTAATATACTGTGGGCTGTGGATATAGTAATTATAAAAGGGGTTCTCTAAAGACCCAAAAGGTATTTTAAGAGTTCCCCCATGTTAAAAAGGTAGAGAAAGCCTAGTGTTCTATATAATGGTGCCACCAAAATGTGGGGTCTAATCCAAGTGATTTTAACTAAAATGATTGAATTTGGACCACTAGGGTAAGAGGGACACTCTTTACACTGACTGTCAATTTAAAGAGTATTTTCCTATGCTTTTATTTTAGTAGGGCTCCCTGAGACCTGAACATTATATTTTAGGGTTCCTCTGGGATAAGGGGGTTGAGAAACGCTACCTTAGACTATAACTTTTCTACCCTGTAGAATGGCATTGTCTACCAGAACTGAATTTCTGTAGGTGGGTTAAATTGTCAAAGATCCATATATCTCAGGACTACCTGACTCAATTTCCTGCCTTTCCATTAGCATCATTCTGTGTAGTGGATGAATTGAGCTTCAGTACCTAAGAAAAGGCTTCCCTGTGCCTGCAGTAGACTGATAACATAGCCTAGGCAATGTCACTAGACTGGAGCTTGCAGGGTGTTTTCCTATAATTATGCTTTTTTATAGCATTTTATAACCTTGCTCCGCTTTTGAAAGTGACACTCAACCACCTACCATTTCAATATGGAAAAGTTTACATTTAGCTACACCATGGGCCGATCATGAGCTTGCTGGGATTACAGACTCCATATGCACCCAGTCCAGGCACATTAACACAGCAGGCCAGTATCTTGGCTGCAGGTAGTATCCTGTGTCAATATTAACACAGGAGAAGCAGACGTTCTCTCCATGACGGAAAATAAAGTCACCTGCGCTCCTCATCCCACCAGCTTTTGTCGTAGAGCTAACAGAAATGATACACTAAGAAAACACAATAAAGGAAACTGCAACTATAATTAAAAAAAAAAAAGCTGTACAATATAATATTTGTACACAAGCAAATCTATACTCTGGGCAAAAAAATTATGGAATCAATTCAAAATAATGAATAGCCAATATATATATATATATATATATATACCCAAATCTCTTTGTGTCAACCTCTGCACCCAATGTCCCAATAGGAGAGATCAGAGTGATCAGAGCTGATACCTTACTTGTGTTTTACAACCTTTATCGTCAAATCGGCAGGGGGGGAAGGTGACGCCACTGTAATCCTAAACTCCTACAGAATATATGCTGTCACCCACCCCTAAGAGGTGTTGTCTGGCAGAGGTGAGTGAATTAAAAGTGGACAGACAGACCTAGGACAGCTCACCCGTGTGTGTGTGGGGGGGGTGTACATTGGATGGTTTCAGCAGAATTCTGCTTAATGCTATCAAAAAAATTACATTTCATCTTGTGATTTACAAATGTTTTTTCCATGGGCCTGATGTATTAAAGCTCCCCAAGGCTGGAGACCATACATTTTCATCATCACCTGCTCCAGGGTTGAAAAAAAATTGCTATCAAATAGCAAATGATTTTAAGCAATTCATTCCAGGTTTACTGATGAAAGTGTATTCTCTCCTTCCTTGGAGAGCTTACATAAATCAGGCCCAAAGTAGGCAGCTGGGGTGTTATCCATACATAGCATGCATTATTTTCAAAGTAGCCTGCACGTCAATTGCTGGGGTTGGTTTATTTCTTTTCCAAACTTTTTTCTCTTACTTTCAGGAACCAGTTAGGTTGGCTGCGTTGCAAGGAGCATGCTGATAGGAGGAGTGGAAAGTGACAGAGGTCACTTCTTCTTCTTTCACTGTCCAATGAAAGGCTGGGGCAGGGACAAGACCTATATACATATTACTTACCTGCATATATATATAAACTTATACTTACTTACCTGCATATATATATATATATATATATATATATACTTACTTACCTTAAGCAGTTAAGAATCAGGTCTTCTCCTTTACCAGAAAGGTTAGTGCAGGGGTGGGCAAACCTTTTTAGTCAGGGGCCACAATCTAAAATAAAATTTGACAGAGGGTCCGGGCCCATGGGGGAGTGGGCTGGGTTATGCCATCATGACGCCAGTGGCCGGTGTGCCCTCCCCAGCGGGGTCCTTCTCGTGACCCTGCTCGGAGTGGCACCAGCCAGAGCCACGGACCACCCAAAGGGCCATCCCTTATGGGCTGTAGTTTGCCCATGGATTAGTGCTTTGTAACAGGGCTGTGCCAACCTCAGCTGGAGAGAAGTACAAATCCTTGATATTTTATGTGTTTCAACTGGAGTTCAGTTTTATATCCCCATTATCTGTTAACTTATGATAGCTCTGATAAAGAATTGTCAAATATTGTGGGAAAACCTCTGTATTTGCCCTGCTAACTATAGTGTGGGAACTGTCATCAATCCTATTTTCATTTGGTATATTTACTGTGAAATAAAAGATGACCTGTGAAGGGAACAAAGCGAAGTGATGGCCCCGGCGATATCACTGTAATGAAGTATTGTTCGGTGTGGGATAATATCGTACTTCAGACAAGGTGTGGTCCATACAGAGTCATTGCTGCAGAACATATTTGTATGTTGGCTGCATTAAAAATAATTTAATATTACTGCATGTTTATTTGTGTTCCACTGTGCCTGGAGATTGTGAGGTATAGTCACTCATAACTAAATCCAGAAAAAATAATTCTGATCCTGTTTTCTGGATAGAGTGGGAGAATATTAGATATCCTGCTTGGGAGATTTCCTCTGACTTCCTATTTCAGCGCCATATATAATAGAAACACAACTAGTTTTTTTGCACTCTCAGATTTAGAAAAGCACAATTCATGTATACAGGAATTAATAACTTCTTATAACAGTCTTTCTGCAGCAATACAATGTAATAGAAAATAAATCCTGGCTAGATACAATAAATAAAGGAATTCTAGATTAGAAAGCTGCTGCCATGTGGGGTCCCTTTGCTGAGTAACATGCCCTTACCCCCTAGGTTTAGAAAACATTGAAAACGACCTTTAAAAACAGCTGCTTGTTTTAGGAAGATGTGTCAGGGAGGTGGCATTATTGCTTGCCATTAAACAAGGGCAGCCGGACTACACTGGCTACATGTAAGGTGCACAGAGACAGTGTTGGTTGGATTAGGAGATGGCATCTATGGGGGCATCAGCAGATATCAATGCCTGTGCTGGGCAGGGGAAACGATATGCAAAAGCTTGACAAATGTTCAATCCCTATTGATAAGCCAGCTGGTGCTGAATGGGCAGGCAGCCCTCCTCTCCCCATAGGCACTACTGTCATTAGGGAATGGCATAGCACTGTACATGTATGCTGTGTGATGGCTGTAGCTGCCTTCAAAGCTGTCTGTGCACCTTGGTCATAAATAGTGTTATCTGCTGACCCAAAAAAACAATCCAGAATTTACGATATTGGGTGTAAATAAAGCCAGGACTTATATTTTGAGGAAAGTAGGCAAAGACCCCATCACTTTTTCTGGTAGAAAGGTTTTTATTGAAGCAATAGAAACATACAAATGATGCCAACGGTTGTATAATGATTTTATAATAAAGTAATAAAAAACAACAAACAAGTGCAATACAAAAAATACAAATAGCTGGTATGTTCACAGCACTGACAATAAAATAGTAAAATCACAAACACAAAAGACAGTAAAGCTACGTACACACGTCCAATGGTTCTCGCCTGATAATCGGCTCGGGGCCGATATGGGACAAGAATCTGGCGTGTGTACAGCGCCTGTCGCCCATCATCCGAACGACTGTCCTGGCAGATCCACGGATGATGGACAACGAACCATCCTAATGCATGGGAAGGGGGAGAGTGCACAGCAGGGTGCTGCTCCGTGGCTCTCCCCCTCCCCTCTCGATAAAGATCCCTTCCAAAGACTATAATTGCACGTGTGTATGCAGCTTTATATGTGAAAACATACACACACATGGTTAACAATAAAAAGGGAAAAGAAGGGGAACATCCTGTTAAAAAGCTAGATAATAAAAATTTCAAATATTAAGAAGAGAGAGAGTTCTTGGGCAAGGCACATAATATTGCAACTAAGGTTGCCAGACAGACAACAATTTTTCATGAGTGTCATTAACAGTAGCTGTAATTTTTTCATTACCCATAGTACCATGCATTCGATTTTTAATTTCTAAAAAATGTAGAACAGAAGTTTTCCATGCACATACGATAGGAACATGAAATAGAGCAGGTTGAGGATCTTTAGGACCCCATCACTTTTTCTACTTTTTATTTCAGACCTGTCCAAGAGATTGGTTGTCTGAGAGCAGGAATGAGGAGGCTATCTCTCCAGATGGAGAAGTGCTACCCACTTACACCAGAGTTTCCCATTCAGGTTTCCTCATTCTTTTATCTGTAAGGGTGACATTCTTCCCAATGGCCAGTAATGTAAGGCTGGGTACATGTGCAATAATTGCAAAATTTGGATTGTGAAAGATCCTTTCCAAGGACAAACGACTGCACAATGCATGAATGAGCACTGTACATACAGCACTGGTCTGCTCTATGGAGAAGGGAGGGGGAGAACGATGGAGCAGCACCCCGCTGTGCTCTTTCCCCTTAACTTCCATTAATGATCGTTCCTTGTTTGTGGATCCGCCAGGACAGTCAGGAATCATCTGACATGTGTACATAAGAGACATTCTTCTCCCTGACCACCACTCTAATATACTGTGAATATAATTATTATAGCAGGGTTTCCTGAAACCTCTTAAAATGAATTAAAGGGTTCCCCCGTGTTAAAAATATTGAGAAAGGTTGTCCCATTGCTTTCTATACCAAAGACAAAATAGTCACCAGGCCAATAAAGAGGGTGAAAGTGAACTTTTGTTTGTTGTAAAAAACAACAAATATCAGTGATTTCCATAAACTCATATTTACATAAATAGCTAAAATAAATTAAATAGAAATACATTGTTATCTTCAATAACCTAACTTTATCTGAATATTATCACAATCTCAGAGTCTCCCCAGTGGGGTCACAAACAGCAATGAAAACCTAATAGGGTTTCTGGATTTTCCACATTTACAAAACTTGAAGAAAAAAAAGCTAAAATCCAGTGTGGAGAATTGGTAACGATATGCTGGATGAGGAGTTTTAGTTTGGTGTGGTCATTGAAGGTCACCGTGACACATCATTCAGATTATCTGCCCTGTAATAAATCAGCAATCAGTGATGATTATGGAAGGAAAGGTTTACATTTGGATGAATCCTGAGGCTGTGCTGGGCCGGGGGCTGGGCGGGTAGAATTGGCTATATATGACTTCTCTATGAACATTTCCCTTCAGAAGTGAATGGACTGATACTAAGTTTTGTACAAACTCACTAATTAGTTACAGAAGGCTTTGTTGTTCCAGAATTAGCAATCACCTGATTACTTTCCAATACTCAACTAGTCCAGTCTGGTATATAACGCTCTCCTATATAATAATCCCTGACCTGGTATATAACACTCTCCTATGGTAAATAATAGTCTCCGGTCCAGACTATACCAGTCTCCTCTAGTGTATAATAGCCCCCAGTCTGGTATATAACACTTTCTTGTAGTACATAATAGTCCCCAGTCCTGTATATAAAACTCTTGTGTCTTATAACAGGCTCTTGTAGTATATAACCCTCTCTTGTAATATCTAACAAGCTCTTGTAGTATATTATTTCCCAATCCTGTTTATAACCCTCTCTTGTGTTATAGAACAGTCTTGTAGTATATAACCCTCTCTTGTAATATATTATCAACAGGCTCTGGTAGTATATAACAGGCTCTTGTAGTATATACCAGGCTCTTGTAGTATATAACCCTCTCTGGTAGTATATAACACTCTATGTTAGCATATAACAGGCTCATGTAGTATATAACCCTCTCTTGTAGTATATACTTGTATTATATAACAGGCTCTTGTAGTATATAACCCTCTATGGTAGTATATACCAGGCTCTTGTAGTGTATAACAGGCTCTTGTAGTATATAACAGGCTCTTGTAGTGTATAACAGGCTCTTGTAGTATATAACCCTCTCTGGTAGTATATAACACTCTCTGTTAGCATATAACAGGCTCTTGTAGTATAACAGTCCTCCATACGTCTCTCGCACCTCAGGTTCTATCGTTGCCATGATGAATGAATTTCTCGCTCACCTCCTCCAGTCTCCGCTCCGCCCTCTTCCTTCAGGCGCTCCTCCTATTGGCCGCCAGGCTGCCGAAGCTCCGCCCAGTGCCAGAGAGCAGTCCGGGGAAGTTGGGGCAGCCGGAGAGGAGAAGGGGAGAGATCGCTGTGCCCGGAGGGGACCGGGGACTGAGCCCGACCTGGACACCCCGACAGCCCGGAGACTTTTCCCAGGAGAAACCCTTCTTCTTTCCCCTGCAGACCCCATATATACCGGAGATCACTAACTGCACATTCCTGGCATGTAAGGAACTTCTCTGGCACCATTCAGGGCATCCAGGGGCCACACACCGATCCAGCACTGACTACCGGCTCCGGAGAGGCGGGCTGCTCCACATGCCCCGCCTGTAGGGGGCGCCACTGGCGGCGGAGTGAGGATGCCCGATAAAATGTCCAGCTTCCTATACATCGGGGACATCGTGTCCCTCTATGCCGAGGGCTCCGTCAATGGATTCATCAGCACCCTGGGGTAAGCTCCCTGCCGGGCACTGTGTGATGGGGGGCACGGGGGAGGGGCACAGAAAGGGTCCGAGCTGCAACCTGT
Source organism: Pyxicephalus adspersus (assembly GCF_032062135.1). Lineage (NCBI taxonomy): Eukaryota > Metazoa > Chordata > Amphibia > Anura > Pyxicephalidae > Pyxicephalus > Pyxicephalus adspersus. The sequence continues at coordinate 26,628,439 of NC_092859.1, forward strand.
CAGTGTCAGCACATCGGAAGTTGCAAAACTTCTGTAAAAGGCCTAAAGTGTTAGTGTGCAGAGTTCAGTCTGTGTGAGAGATGCATGGCAGTGTGTGCACCGATCTCCCTGCACCGATCAAAATCCAATCTGCACCGATCTCCCTGCACCGATCAATATCCAATCTGCACCGATCTCCCTGCACCGATCAATATCCAACCTGCACCGATATCCCTGCACCGTGCATGCACTGATCAATCACAAATCATACACTGATCTCCCTGCACTGATTAATCTCCGATCTGCACTGATCTCCCTGCACTGTGTGCCCCGATATCCGTGCACTGTGTATACACTGATCAATCACAAATCATACACCAATCTCCCTGCACTGTGAATGCACTGATCAATATCCGACCTGCACTGATTGCACTAATCCCCCTGCACTGATCAATATCCGACCTGCACTGTGTGCACCGATCTCCCTGAATTGTGTATACACTGATCAATCACAAATCATACACTGATCTCACTTGCACTGTGTATGCACTGATCAATACCCGACTTGCACTGACTGCTCTGTGTATGCACTGATCAATCACTAATTATACACCGATCTGACTGCGCTGTGTATGCACAGATTGCTCTCTGACCTGCACTGAGTACACTGCATACACCAATCTGTTGCTAGTCATACAACACTGCACTGTATGTACTCAGATCTCACTCCCCTGTATACACCAATCAATCTCCAATCATACACTGATATAAATGCATTGTGCAGACACTGATCAGTCACTGACTATAGACCAATCTCAGCACACTACATTTACAGTTGCAATGTGAGCCTTTGCTGCATCCACAGGTGTGCAGTGATACACTGACAGTATGTCTGCCTGCACTGTGCACACTGATATCCCATCTCTAGCAGTGCAGTGTTCGGTCATACATGTGATTGGCTTTTCCACGATTTCTAATGTTTTCCCTATCAGTGCAGAATGGATGAGAATGTCAGCCGGAGAAGCGGCAATATTTAAACCAGATCAGTGGGGGCAATTTTCCTAATCTGATACAATCATCAGTGATACAATCACAGTGCAGAGAGAACACAGAACAGCAGAGAGAGAGGAGTCTGATATATTATGTATATAACTCATCATATACAGTCATGCAGGACACACTGATCAGCCACGACCGGCACTGACAAGGTGAAGTCCATTATTATTGGCACTGGTCATGGGGTGAGATGTATTGGGCAGCAGTGAACAGTTCCTGAAGGTGATGTGTTGGAAGCAGTAGAAATGGCCAAACCTACAGATCTGAGTGACTGTGACAATGACCGTGGTATGGGGTCGGATAATGTGGTAAGTCATTCGGGGGGTTCTTTCTACGCAGTGAGTTGTACCTAGCAAAAGAGTTCCAAGAAAAGGACAACTGGTGAACCGGCATCAGATTCCTTCTAAAACTGATTGATGTTAATGAGGATTGAAATGAGCCCCTTCCAGTTTATCCCACCTGCAGAGCTACTCTGGCACAAATTGCTGGAAAACGTAATGCTGGTGATGGGAGAAAGGTGCCAGAACACTCAGTGCCAGGCCACAGACCGGGTAAAGTGACCGTGTTGTGCCGAAAGCGTCCACTTAGAGCTGGACCATGGTGCAATGGAAGCAGGTGGTCTGGTCCAATATATTACGTTTTGTTTAGATCATGGGTACATGTGTGTGCTCATCATTTACCTGGAAAGAGATGGCAGCAAGATGCGAAGATTTCAGTGTGCTAACATACTGGTTCCGGATACAACTCTCAGTGGTCTTGTGGTGCCCATTCCTGGATGAGCTGTTTTGGGGACACATGGGGTCCTACACAAGATTCGAGGGGTGGTTTAATGTTTTGGCTGATCAGTGTAGAAGTACAATCAACAACACATGTTCCAATATTGTCCTTCTTGTTATCTTAAGATTTATGTTTTTGTATGATGATTTGTATGACCGGGTGCTGTATGTTTCTGTCCCTCTGGATTGTTCCCTATATGTCTTTAGCCCCGTACAGACATCCAATAGACGTCAGATGATTGTCACTTTCAATGTTCAACCGGTGCTGTACACACAATGCCGTTCTATTTTGTCCTGTGGAGGTGGGGGTGAATGAGTGGCACCCCACTGTGCTTTCTTCCATAGGAATGCACAGTGGTTGTTCCCGATTTTTATTATCCATCCAGTATTTATATAGCGCTGACATATTACACAGCGCTGTACAAAAAGTCCACTGTCATGTCACTAGCTTTCCTTCAAAGGGGCTAACAATCCAATGTACCTACCATGGTTATATGTCATTACAGTCTAAGGTCAATTTTGGGGGGAAGCCAATTAACCTAACTGCATGTTTTTAGAATGTGGGAGGAAACCAGAGTACCCAGAGGAAACCCACACAAACACGGGAGAACCTCAATGCAGATAGTGTCCTGGCTGGGAATTGAACCCAGGACCTAGCTTTGCAAAGCCATAGTGCTAACCAATGCTACCCATGATCATTAGATTTTTGCCCCAGACTATGGTTGTGCTCCTCTCAGGCTGCTGTTCTCTTACATGTCTATGTAGCTTTAGAAGTGTTATCCTGATTGTGTTTAACACTTCCTGTCCATTAACTGATTGCCCACATTGGCTGCATTGATAAAATCACTTTTGGATTTCATTATTTTGGGATCTTGGTCATTTTATACAACTAATATTTAGGTATGGTAAGGATGAGAGAGGTATTTATTCCTATTTGTGTCTCCACTTGGGAGATTCAATACCCCCAGGCTGGTGATCAATGCGACCAAAACAGAAAATGATAAGGAATCCAGAATGCTGCACAAGAAGAGTAATAGATGGCTAGAATTTTCTGCACCGTAACAGAAACAAATTGCCTGGAGATTCACTTTAAAACAGATTTCCAGAATAAGAAAATATTGTCCTAAAACAAGAGACGTGTGTTTTTAATTAAATCCTGGTGTGCTTTGTGTATTTATGGATCTGTGTAATAATCCAGCATGAAAATTAGATTTTTCAGGAGCCTTCTGTAATAAAGACCAGTCACTGCTTTTCTCTCTACTTGTGCAGGGTGACTGGTCTTTTATCCGCCCCCTTTATAGATTTCTGCAGGCAGACAGTAATGGGAGGAGCCTGCCAGGTCCCTCCGTCATCTCTTCTCTCTGCCCAGGCCATGTGCAGTAATTATTATTAATAAACAGGATTTATATAGCGCCAACATATTACGCAGCACTGTACATTAAATAGGGGTTGCAAATGACAAATTAATATAGACAGTGACACAGGAGGAGCGGACCCTGCCCCGAAGAGCTGACAATCTAGTAGGTGGAGGAATTAACACACAATAGGAGCGGATGATATTAACTTGTAAAAGTAGCAGTGATATCTGTGTTTGGAAGTAGACAGTCACCAGAACAGATGTTCCCATTGTAAGACTTTACCTCTGTTCCTGTTCTAGTAACAGCTCATAGTTTGTATTTCTACTTTTTTTTACCCAACTTGTCATTCCAGCAGCCAATCAATCAATCATGTACGATCACAGCAAGTCCTGGCAGATGCAGGTTCCTCATCCTCATTGTTCCTAATAATACTTTTTATTGTGATCTATAGGTTAATCACCCTTTTCTATGGTGTTATAGCAGCCATACAATAACATGACACTGAACCTTGTGTTGCCTTGTGACATGTGCCAGTATTATCATTGTAATTCTGTCTGGTTGGATAAGCGATCTCTGTATGGTTAGGGGCCCCGCATGCTTCTGTCATCTTTCAAGGTTTATGTATTGTCGGATTAAAAGTATTAAAACCACAAAGGATCTGACATTCCCAGTTCTCTGGGAGCGCATGCCGTGAATAGATTAAGGGGAATTATGTGGAAACATTCCAGAACAGAACATGCAAATTATGCTTTATGTAAGCGGTTACACCAACAGCGGAACTTTATCAGGTATAATGTACCTGCATGGGACAGGTGACACAGCAGAGGTATAGAGGAGCACAAAATATATAACGGTACATTGAGTGTTTTTTCTTCACTATTCCCATCCTGCGAAAAGTTTCTCCAAAATTCAGCTTTGTGCTATAACTCCAACATTTCTGAATGTCAGCAGTGGTAAGGCTGCATTTACATGGATGGTTTTAAAAACGCATGTAAATGTTCCTACCTCGTTTATATGTGTTTTATGTACTTTTACAAGCTTGCCTTTAAACCACTGGAAAACGCCTATGCCGCGTTTTACCGTATTTATGTTTTCAAGCATTTATAAATGCGGGAAAGCGCTCCCATTGCAATCAATGGACGCGTTTATGAGATTATATAAAAATAGATTTAGCATTTTTTTCTTTACTTTGATCAAAACTAAAATAAATATTTTGTTTTAGCCTGGAAAATATAAATATTGTAGATCATTATGTTTATTTATTATTCAGCTGGTGTGTTAAGCTGCAGCTCCTTTTCATATGATTTCCAGGCTCTGATATTGAAAAAGATGGTTTTTATGCAATTCAGTAGTTTAATACTAGTTGATATAAGATTGGGGTAAGAACTCTTTTTTTATTTTTCCAATACAGGGATCAGGTAAATAGATTTATCCTCAAACCCCATATAGCCAGGAACTAAGGGCAACATAGGGGGTAACTAGAACTCCTGCTAGATTTTTCTTTCTGCCCTTGTTGCAGATTTATCACTGACCTCCTAATACTTCTCTCCTGCAACTATTGCAGTAATATGCAAGCTATATTTCTGTCCCTTATAGCTCAATATGATTGAGGAATCAGCCACATTTAAGTCAAACCTGAATTTTAGGTGGCCCATTGGGGAAGTATCGGCATTATTTCACCTCTCTTGGCTTTCCATCCAATCAGTCTTTCCTTGGAAATGCCTTAATCTGTGGTGCCTATGGGTATCTGCAATGGTCCCCCCATGTTTTCAGGATCTTTTACCATTGGGGTAGTTAGAGTACTCGAGCAATCTCACTTTGTTTTACTATTATTAGACTTAAGCTGCGTACACACTTCCAATTTTTATCGTTCAAAATGAATGACGAACGAACGACGAACGATCGATTGGGCAAAAATTGTTCGTAAAAAAAGTAACCAACGACGCCGACGAACGAGGAAAGTCGTTGGAAACGAACGACCGGACCGGCGGACCGGATTGGACGACGATCGTTGAACATCGTTCGTGTGTACGATCGTTCGTTGATCGTCCATGGTCTGAGCATGCGTAATGAACGAACGTCCGTTCACTTTCCTGTCGTGCACATAGTTCCTCTATCGCTCAAACGATCGTATCTATTGTGTGTACAATATCTACGAACGATCGTGTCGTTATCTGTATGTGCAGGATCGGTGCTATACGATCGTTCGTAGATATCGTGCAGGATCGTTCGTCGTTCGTTTAACAACGATAATAATTGGAAGTGTGTACGTAGCTTTACCAGACTTGAAAGACAACCTGCAAGATAAACTAATCGCTAACAGCATCTAGCCTGATATGACTCGGACAACAGAGGTCACAGGATGATTATCTCCTGACTGATGGATCCAGTTTGGAGAGATTTTAGTGGGAAACTTCAGTGCAGTTTAAAGTGATTTACTGAAATATTAAGTGAAGACAATTGACAATAACATGTTCTGGTGTCATTCATGGAATCCTCACTATAAAGCCATGAGAAAGGATCAGCACTTGAAAGTGTTACTAATCTGCAGCAGAGAAAAATTTACTGTAAATCTTCTGGCTTATCAGACAGAACTGGTATGTAAGGCCCAGCTATGTAAATCCTGAAAATGGAATGATAAGATTACAAATGCTAGCTCCTATATATGTAATTCGTCTGTTTTATCTTTAAGATCCTAAATGGCCAACCTCCACCTCATGTAGAGAATGTGATATCAAATCCCAACATATTACCGTTTAGGGGTGCACAAGATTCATGATGGCGAAGAGAAGAGTTGTGCTGTTCCTGCAAAGTGAAGGGACTGGGGCCAAATTAGTATATGATTTCATTGGGAAACCATTAATGGAAAAATGAGAATAGAGTCTCTACTAAATTTAAATCTTTTATAAGGCAAAACACCTAAATCTTTTTGACCATGGGCACCTCATGGCCACCCAATAATATGAATATATTTTACTTGCAGTGAGGAATTACACCCCTGGAAGGGAGCAGAGATTGCCTTTGCTGAAGCCGAGGAATGCTGCTCTCCGTCTTACAGGAACATTAAACTTTGTCTGGCTGGGATCCCACAGACAAACACAAACAGGCACTTCTTTCACACAACCTGATCTTCAGCATTGAGGCCTCTTCCTGCAGACACACCTGCCAGGCTGATCTGTAATAAATTATTCTCATTGTCTTTTAAACCTAAAACCTATTTAGATTTAATTATTTTTATATAACTTGAAATCCCTGAGCCAACAGTGTGTTCATTCACAATCATACATACATGGATATACAGCATATACGCAGCTTGGAGAACGGACCATGCGACCTCTCCTTGCGACCAGATGTATTTTACAATTGAATAAAAATAACTCTGCATAAGGTAGAGATTGTGTATTTTTCTGCTAATGCAGATTTTGTGAATTTTTTACCATATCCACCTATGTCCTTTAGAGTGGATTTAAAGGTACACATTAAACTTCTGTTTTATGTACATCTTGCTGTTTAACTATGGAACCTTTTGTACATTTGTTACAGCTTACCTGTGTATCTGTTCTTACCAAGGGTTATGGATATGCCAATGGCATAAACCGTTACCTGTTTGTAGTAAGGATATTAAAATATGCAAATACTCACTGGAGCATGGGAAGTCTAGCTGAGTCCAATCCCCTCCTGCACCTCAGTACTGATCAGTGTGGGTAGGTAGGGGCTGTCCCCTAAGGTGAAGCATTTTTCACCTAATAGGAGTGAAAAGTTATTTAATTTAAATTAAAATTAATTATTTAAATTAACCCATACCAAACAATGCAATTGGTCCATTAAACTTAAAAATGGGATAAATGTGGACAGTTAGCTGGATGTTTTAGGGTGATTAGATCTACACCAATCTACCCCATGCTGCTTATCATTGAAACAAATGAGAACATTTCCCTAGTGCCAGGAGGTGACCGATGTATGGACTATGTCCCACAGACATTGGTGGTAGATGCCTTGTTCTCAGATGTTACTTTCAATGTCTGGCTATGAGTTGGCTTTTACCCTCAATGCCTGAAGCTTCTGCATGTCAACTGATGGGACAAAAGCCAACACAACGAGCTAAGTTTACATTTAGTTATGAATTGGTAACCTCACCTCTTCACAACAGTCTGTGTTTGAAGCATGTTTGGCTGATCATTTTATTCATTTTACGGTATAGGACAGACTTTATCAACCTTCCTTGAAATAACTTTTATGTCCTCAGGGCACCCCTGCTATGAATTCTATATCTACAACTCACAGTATATTAGTGTGGTGGTCAGTAGGAAGAATGCCTCTTACATTGCTGGCCAGTGGAAAGGTGTCACCCTTACAGATAGCCAAAAAGATCATTGGTGTCAACTGACTGATTGTTCATTGCTCTAAGAACCCCTAGCACCCTCTGGAAGAATCCTGATTGACAAACACTGGTGTAGGGCATGAGCTTTATGTACTCATGTGTATGGGTAATGGACAGATCCTATTTAAGTATATCTATACTATAGTATTTTTTTTTACATTTTGCATCTGAGTGGGGATGTGTTGGGAACACTGCCAGGTTTTTACTTCTGTCTGTGTCCCCATTAGGGAGATTCACCCTTTCTATATGTCTAGGTAACCACAGGGAAATCACAAACTTTACAGTTGCCACCAGAGCAGTAATAGAGGGTAAAAACGTCCAATGGAGTCTCCCCAGCCGGGTACAGTTTCTGTGAGAGTATGTCCCCATACTTTTTTAGGGATTTCTCTTTACTTTCTGATGTGCCCAAAGAAACACAGACTGCAAAAAACACTATACAGTAGTTCAAACTTTTTCCTATTCTATATAAAATTATAAGAAAGGTGTTAAATACAATACAGATCTATTAAATGTTAATTGATTTTTTAAATTCCAGATCTTTTTATGTAAAGATTTTTTATTTCAAAACTTGATTTTAAAAGGAATCAGATACATATTTATGTATATGTATAGATTGAATAGAAGTCATAATTTCAGCTATTCTCCATCTCCATTCTATAAAGAAAGCACCGGCCTTTTGCTGCCCTGGGAAAATATTTAGCCTTGGAGTTCTAAATCCCAAACTAGTCAGTAAAAGTTGTTTCTTTGGGGTAGTATGAGGCAACAGCCCACTTGTATGCAGAAATATCTTTAATGATGCCATTGAGTGCCAGTATTCCGATGACAGCAGGCCACTTAACAAAACATCTTCCTCTACAGCTGATAGCATCAATTTAATAAGATATCTGACATTTGCAGAGAAGTTATACAATGGCCCTTCTTTTATTAAACCTTCTAGTAGGGAGTGAAGTGAGGACAAAGCAGTGAGGAGGTAGTGCCCTGTTCTCACAGTAACTTGCCATTGGAGAAGTTTTACAATCTTTATTTAATACATTTTGGTGATAAGACTGTTTGATAACTCTCTGATCTAAAGTTAATTAGTTGATTTTGAAAGCCTCACCTTTGTTAGTGAAAACCTAAATGTCTGTTGATTGTGCTAATAAATTGAAGTGATAAAAAGCAGGTTTTGATATGGGAGGCAGGAAGGTGGACTGGATTCAGGGGTCTCTGCTGTTGGGATGGGTTGCTTGACTGAGGTTGTTGCTGAAGAGCTGTTTAAAGATGTTCTGGTTCCTTGATTGTTTGTTTGTGTGCTATCATACTTTGTTAGTGTATCAGTATACTTAAATGTCAGTGTCCGAAATGTCTGTATTCCAAGTGCTTGCGTAATATTGTTGACCATAGGAGTCCCATGATAACAGTCTGACGTTCTGGGCCCCAAACTGTAAGTATCATTTCTTAATGTATTGGGGCCCAAAGCTTCGGTGTGGTATTGTTCTGGGGGCCCAAGTGTCAGTGTGGCATTGCTCTTGGAGCCCAAGTGTCAGTATGGCCATGTTCTGGGACCCTAAGGTATTATTTTCATATTGTAATTTGACCTTGAGTGTCAGTGTGGCATTGTTCTGGTACTCTAAGTGTAAGTGTGGTATTGTTTTGGGCCCATCATGGCATTGTTCTCAGACCTTAAGTGTCAGATTGTCCTTGTTCTTGGGCCTTAAGAGCCTTGGAGTAAAACCGATACCCATAATGTTCAAAGTGTTGCATTGGATTTATTTTGAGAAATGTATAAATCAATAGTAAGATTCACACATTCATTTTTAACCTAATCCAATATGATAAGTTATACATTTTAGGTAAACTCCAAATATCATTGCTTTGGGACCCCAAGTATAATTCAGTTTTTTTGGGCACCCAAAACTCATTTTTCTAGGGCCCCAATTATCAGTGTGCCTTTATTTTTAATCCCAATGTCAGTTTGTTCTTTTCCTAGGTTAATTTTTACATCTTGAACCTCATTATTTTATTGACATTAAAACTAAGTTTATTATAAATAATTGAATATGTCATTACTTTTGTAATCATACAGCTTGTCTGCAGATACTCCCCTAAACACAATATTGATCCCCGTATGATATCTTCCCTTACCAGTTACCTATAAGTGATCCGCAACAGACTATGACATTTCCATTGCTGAATTTGTCCAGTGCACTGAGATCTGTCTCCGCAGTGTCCTCTGGCCCAGCTGTGAGATTTATGGACTCTTACTTCCCCAGTATAAACGTATGAGAACTTAATTATAAACTGTTATGACATTTCAGGAATAAGATATACTCAAATACTACAGATTACAGGCTGAATTTGGTAGCAGAGCAGCATTAAAGCTGCCAGTGTAATACACAAGAAGTATTATTGCAGCTTACCTAAACCTGGGCGTTCCTTTCTCACCCCTTTCTAAAGGAGGTGCCACTTAAAGGGCAAATCACATTAGGATATAATTTACACTAAAGTACAGTTTTAGCAAGTTTTGGATGTTGTGGCTTAGAATTTGTGTCAGGTTTGTATTGTTCTTTGTGTACTGGAAACCAGGACAGAAATAGATGGGAAATCAAAATAAATGTTATTTCGCACGTGTTAGTATTACTTTTTTGTAGACCTAAAATTTGTAGTATATAGTTTGGAATGAAAAAACAACTTTATGCAAATTGATTGGTCTAAAACAAAGCCAAAAAACTTATAAATGGCAACAAAAGTATACCTAATAGCAGTGAGAGCCTGCTGTGTAATAATAGCGGTCAGAGGTTATTGTTGAGCGTCCTGTAGCTCTCACCCCTGGTTGTCTTCATTCAGATATCCTGCAATGTCATGGCTGCTCTGATTGTTGTATAATGAAGCCACTGCATTTACAAAGCTCATAGCTGAGAATCTGATATGGGATGCAAAGTTTTTCTTTGTATTTATTTTAAAGATAATATAACAAATTGTAATTCTATCAGCATTTCAAGCCTTTTAGCTGATTGGCCCCAGGCAGTTGAGCTTCCTGTTCCAGAGTTTCAGGATGTGAAAAGGCAGAAGTTCTGAAATAGTCGGATTGTGCTAGGATTTCCTCTAGTCCTACAGTCTGGGGGAATTGTATTTCCGCTACAGTTTGGTTCAGATGGGGCACACTTCACCCAGAGTAACCTCTAGACTAAAGGTCCCCTGGTTCTAGACCTGTAAAACCATGGGCAGATATAAACAATTTTGCATAAATACATTATTAAATACCAACAGAGTAAATAGCCTCATTTCACTTTGTATAAGCCACCTATAAGCCCTTTAGAGGATAGTTCAGGCTGGGAGAGAAAGAAGCAATTAGGAGTGCTGCATTATTTGTGTTTTACCAGGGAACATGCTGACAGGAGGAAAGAGCAGACTTGGAGAGAGCAGATCTAATCATTCTGAGGCTCTTCTGAGTCACAGGCTGGGGAAGAGACAAGATCTATCCTACTGAACTGCAGCAGAGAAAAAACTAATGCTTTAAAGTGGAACTAAACCCCCTTTGTTTTGTTGTGGGTGCTGCCATTTTCTTCCTGGTTTGAATCTATGGCCATCTTGATTGGCTAGGCTGGGATAACGTGACTGCTGGGCATGTGTATTGGAGTTCATTCTGTAAGATATTGGAGCCTGCTGGGCTCCCAGGATCACCAGCCCCATCCCGTAATCTTGTGCTAGTTGTACATACATTTTTCTTAACAGAAGCCAGGGATCAATCAGGCAGGAAAGTGTTATTTAATGCATACCGGGCATTTCCTGTTTCTTTCTGCAACAAACTTTTTTGCAGAATTATAGTTCCACATTATTGTAATGCAGAATAATTTCTGCTGCAGTGTGTGTGTGACTTGACCTAAACAGCTTAAAAAATCAAGATACATAATGATCACTGAATGGAAAATGAACTGTTTGTAAAGTCAGAAGAGGTTTTTTGCTGGGTGCTTCATCGGAGGAAATTGACAAGATTATCTGTAGATTAATTTTCTCAGTTGATAAATGCTCTCAGTAATATGGAAGTGTTATTAAAATGGAAGAAAAAAAATAATTTGTCTCACCCATACTGAACAATCACAGTACAAATGAGAATATGAAGAATGACCACTGATTGGTTGATTTATTCTGCACATAAAGTTTCCTGTTTTAATGACTTGAGGTTATTGTCCACATAACAAGAACAATGAACTCCTATTTGGCCTGTTAACTATACCATGGAAGGATTTTGTTATATCTGATATATAAACAAGTTGATCTTGGCAGAAAGCTTATGAGCTGATAACTTCCTGTAGTTTGCTACATCATTATTAGTTACATTGTTCCAGCTGTCTGCAATGATTACAGACCCCCCCCCTCCCCACCATTTCAGTTGTGGAGAAATATAAAGGGGGTGTTTTCTGTAGTCCTGTCCTATGATGATAACCTTGTATCTCCATAGATATAATACAATAGATTGTGGTCACCCTGAAACAGAAGGTGTGATACCAGCAAGAGCATCATGTGCATATAAAGGAAAAAATATTGAAAAAGCCAAGGATGCAATCATTAAATATAAGGATGGTACGCTGCACATGTCTGTGGGTTCTTTCTACAGCCAGCTGTGGTCAGGTGGGGAAGTTGCAGTTTGTTGGCTCCATGCATCTCCTGTGTTCTCATGGGGAGAATTTATTTACTTGCCTGGTGTCCCCAACAAAGAAAATGAATTGACTGGAGATAAACATGCAGGAATGAACAATATATTTATTTTTGTTTTTTTTTAGTACTTGAGAGATTCCTGGTGTTCTGTTTCAGATGTGAAAAGTGCAGCATTTTTTTTAGTGTAGGAAGTCTCTATTTGAAGTGCGGAAGGAAAGTGACTCAGTTTACTGGGCCGGCCGAATACTTGGGAAAATTTTTCTTTATAAGTTTTTAAACTTTAATGTAAACGCATTATGATGAAAATACAAGAAGTTTTGTTGATGGCTAGCTGCCTTGGCTTTAATACTTTCTATATCACTGAGCTGGAACAAACATTCTGGTCAGTGATGTTTACAGTATACAGTACAGTCCAAGTGCCCTGAACATTGGGCATCTATATAATGAAGCTTTTCTTCCTCTTTTTCCATTAGGTGCATTAAATGTTCATATGAAATAAAAAAAAGTGACAGGCTCACTAAGTAATAAAATGCACATATGCCTAGGCAAAGAGTGAAATAAAGACTGCTGCACATTCAGCATATATAAAGGTGTCCTTAATTGGCATCTCTATTACATACAAAAATCTGCACATTCACAATACAATACCCCTACCATGTACATTTCACTCATCCATTTACAAAATTAGGATTATTTTTTTAGGCTTTTAGGCCTTTAGACTTATATGATGCAGTAACTCATGGTACTTCATGCGGCATGTTTCAATGCCATGGATCTGAACGTACAACTGCAGAAGGTTCAGAGGCTCCCATAGTCTGGTGCATCACAATCGGCATGCTGTGTATTGTGTCTGCACCATGTGTTTTATTATTATGTGTTTTGCTATAAAAAAAAATTATATATGTTAATATTCAGTGCAAAAATAGGGGTGCTTGTACTCAAAAACATTAGAAAGTTTTTACATGCCTGGATGCTGTACAACAAGGGTGTCAAACTCTGGCCCCCAACGTCCTTTTTTTTGGCCCCCAAAGGAATCCTAAATATGAACTGCAGCTGGCCCGCCGCTGTATTGAAATAGCTCTGTTACTAGAATTCCCGGCATCACTCACGTCTGTAGACCAGCGGGCTCTCTGCCTATGCGTGGCCCCGCATTAGACTGTTTTATAGACGCAAATATTGCCAGGAATTTTAGTAGCAGCGCTATTCTAATGAAGAGGGAGTTTCAGCAACAAGCCACTCATAAGATTTAGCCCTGCATTGGCCACGTCTACCATTTCCAGCACTCCCCCCAGCTGTACTTTCCCTTGCTACTCCAAGTCACGGACTTGAATGGTTGGATTTTCATAGAAGAATATTGTTATTATTATTGTTAGCCTGTGCAAAAAGGTTACCATTGATATTTACCTCAGAAGGCTACAAATAAAGAAAGAGGCATAAGATTTTTCCTAAATAAAATTAAACATTTTTAATGCCTCTGTCTCTATTACAAGCTTGTTCCAGATTAAATGTGAAGCAAAACATCTTTGTTTCTATATAAAAAAGTTTATATCCAATGAGAAGGAAAACTTTCCTCATTTTTTTTCAATAAATTTCAAGATTGGCCTGCGACTTTGTCTAGGTTTTAAATTTTGGCCCTCTGTGTATTTGAGTTTGACACCCCTGCTGTACCATTATATGCTCATTATATGTGGGATGGTGTACTGTACAGTTCTTATCAGTATACAGTTGGTAAAATTCCACATATGCTGTACCCTGTGCCTATGCATAAATGCACACCTCAGACGCATGTTACACAGAATACTGATAATTTTCTTTTTCACACAAGATCAATGGATGGTGTATGTGAATGTTTTTTTTTTTAGTAAATTGGGTCCAGCAAGTGGATGAAAATTTTAACAGTAAACATTACAGGGGGTTCAAATCTCACAATGACAATGAAAAGTGAGGTTTTGGGTTTCAGTTTAAATATTGGTGAACATGGATTTCAATGTAAACTGTATAAGAACTATTTAATTTTTAGCTGCAGAAAATTTTCATGTCTTATAAAATTAGACCTCCACCATCCATGAAACTTGTAAATGTGCTGCCCTTACAGAAGAAATATTTGCAGTTGTGTCCTTATAGTGACATTATTTATTTATTTTTTTTAAACGTCTCACAAAAATTTCTGCTTCAGCAGCAAAGCAAACAGGAAGAGCTGCAAGCACCTGTCATTCCTGAAACCGACTTCAGCCAACAGGAACTGTCAGCAGGGTCTTGCTTTGTCAATCTGCTCCATAAACTGTGACCAGGCCGAGGCACCTGCAGTGCCGCCCCACAGTCGCTGCCACAAAAATGCCCTCATTGTTCTGTAGGTTTTATGTAGGCCTTCCTGTCATTAATTGGAATTTGTCTGCCGAAAGCTCCTGTCAGTCCCTAAATTACAGTACACACAGATCATGCTGCTGTTGAGTTGGTAATGTGTGGAACGCCGAATGGAAACACATCAGATAGGTCTATTTATAAAGAGGTGAATCTGACATTCACTGAAACATTCACTGGCAAATTTTGAGTTGTCACGAGAACAGGAAGAGATGGGATATCATCTCCTTAATTTGTGACAACTCACAGAATGATAACCTAATCCAAAAACAGACAATTAAAATACATATGCAGTCAATGAACGGTTATGTTATAGATAGGAATTGCTTGATATACTAATGTACCACGGCTTTGCTATATTGCCAGGAGGGTTACACCATTACCAACCTGCTTCTACGCAGCTCGTCATCATAGGAATGAATATCAGGATGCCGAGGTCCTTATTGTGTTCTCCCAACTTTGTAAACTTCCCAAACACTTCCAGCCCCCCACTGAATCTTTTTACATTGACAGTATTGTGCATTGCATTAGATTCTGAGCCACCTGCAAGTAGCCTTTTCTATGTGCAGGGGATTTGGGGGAGATGCCCCCCAAGGAGAGATTAAAAACCTACTTCATTGCCAGTGCCAGATGTCAAGGACCCCCTCTTACTCTGGGAATCAATGTTTATTGGAAGCTGCAGCAAGTCTGATAGAGAGATGGACCCCAAATGCACTACATTCTAGCACATGCACCCCTGCTATTCTGTCAGTTGGGACCCTAGGCAAATGTCCATTTTGCCCTACTGTAAAACCAAGCCTGATCCTACCCAATTTCCTTTCTGCAGGACAACCAGCATTGGCAAACACAGCTTTTTTTTTGCGCTGAGGATCCTTTAAAATAACTTTTGGATCCTCAAGGACCCGTATAATGGTGGTCAGTGGGAACAATTCCTCTTACATTGCTGGCCAGGGGGAATAATGTTACCCTTACAGATGACCAATAGATCATTGGTTACTTGGCTGAGAGGCACTAACTTCTCATGGCTGAAGGAAACCCTTGCAATTTCTGGGGATGAATGTGTATAATGAGATAAATCTCATAAAACCCTGGTTGTGAAACACAGATCTAATCCATTCCTCCCCTTCCTGACCCTTTTTAGCTTTTACCTTTCATTCACACTCAGCACGTTTCCAGATCCTGTCACTATCAATGTTCTAACTGCCCTGTATAGAGAAGCACAGAAAAAAAACAATAAATCAACAATAGCTAATTATGTCATTGGGTCTAAAACAGAGCCCTGAAAATGGAAAGGTTTTATTGAACTATTTTATATATAGGAATATATTTTAAAACATCGGCAAACTGTTCTTTCATATGTCCTGCAGTAATGTGCATGAATTGCAATTGGTTCTCACTTTGCATAACTGATTGAAGTTTGAGAATTTCTTTTAAATTTTATAACGCGTGATATTGAATTTCCCGTCTCAAACTATCGTTATGCTTATTATACTAATCATATTAAATGTCAGAATTGTGCCCTTTTGAAAAGTCTCATGTTCTTCTAGATGTTTGGTGTGGATGATGAATAATGAGAGATTCTGTATGTGATGACCTCACAGTCCGATGTTAATCAGGGTTCTGGGGAACAGGAAGGGGGCGAATAAAAAATTCTAAATCTACAATTCTGCCTAAGCGCCTATTTTTCCGAGACGAGTGTCACAATCTGTCCCTTATCCCTTTTTATATCACACCTTACTAACTTAATAAACGTCTATGACTCAAAAGGCAATCAGCATGTTCTCTGTTAACATATAAACACTGTAGTACAACCGATTGGCTCCTTGTTCTGATTCTCTTCCAGTCTTAGCTCCGCTGTCCAGAGAATGTAAGTGGTATATAGGAAAGGGGGTGTTCTGATTTGGGCACTGCTTACCTTTAATCTCAGTCAAGAGCAGTAGAGGCGGCAGGGTGGGACTAGTCTGGCTTTAAGGTAAGTTAAAGCACTGATAGCCACTGACCGTTGGGAAGGAAAGGAAGGGCAAAGGGAATTGGGTGGGTTGTACCCTGCACATGTTTACTGGTGCTAATACTTGGTACCAACTTGCATTCTTCAGAAGAAGGGGGGGGGGTGTTACATCTGTTTGTAACATTCTGGTGGAAGCATGGACATGGATGATGGTAACATTCTGGTGCTTACCCTGTACATGCTGGTAGTACATGCTGAAGCAGGAACATTGATGTTACATGCTGGTGGAAATATGGGGATGGAGGTGGTAACACGCTGGTGGTTGCTCTGCACATCCTGGTGGTACATACTGGGAACCCTGATGTTACATGCTGCAGAGAACATGGGGATGGTTACATGCTGATGGTTACCCCCCACATGCCAGTGGTGGTATTTGCTGTCCACATATTGCTGCCATTTGCCAGTCCATGTCCATATGGTATATTGCCACAATAGTCCCTTTGTATTACCCATATTGTTACAATTACCCTGTTTTTAATTAGATCCCTTCTTGTAGATAAGATATTAAATAAATTAAACATTTTAGCACATTGCTATTATTTCATTGTTGTGCTTCAATGCACTAAATATGTTGCTCCTCCCCCTCAATTATTATTGTTTAATATATTACATTTACGTTAATTATAGTTCTAAGTATCTAGTAGAATAGTCAAGTCAGGTACTCCAGGCCAAGCCTTGTTGGGGAATTTCTCCCTGACTTCCTGTGTGGTCTCCAGGACAGGAAATCACCCTAATAAAGGTTTAGATAGCAGTAAATCTATACATACATGTCAAACTTTCCCATGTTACAAGAATAAAGTCTCCCTGAATGTATCTGTACGATGACTGATAGAAATAATCCCCTGGTGATTCCATACAACATAGAGGCCGATTACAATGCTGTGGCTAGCTATCTCGCTCTATGTTTTTTACTTCCTTTTTAAGGCGTCGTATCAGAGCAAGAGAACAAATCTACAATATTACATCTGTTTCCTGTGACTCAGGAGAGGCGAAGTGGGTGAGCGGCTGGGATGTGAGAGCTCTGAGGCTGGAATAAGAATTCTCAGAGCAATGTGAGTCATTCCGAATCTCATACCTTGGCGCCAAATATGACTATACATCCAGCCACTGCAAGCATGTCAGTTGTACGTTTCATGCTAGCCCATGGCTCTGCCATTTTCTCCCTTTACCCCCTGTCTTTTGTTTTTGCCATTACCATCACCTCTCTGTTTGTTTAAATTTTATTTTTAAAGTTGACCTGTCATCAGATGTATTTTTCTATGTTCAACACATGCATGCTGTTTCTACACAAAGAGATCATCCTACTGTAGCTGACAATGGCTGAAAATCTGCCTTTCTCTCCAGAAGGATAAAGCCATATTTTTCTGGGTATCATTTACCAGGTAGATAGCAGTCATGGTATTCTTGGTCCTGGCAGTTTTTGGTTGCAATCACAAAAACTGGGACTTGCTAAAAAAATACTTGCAGAGTGATCACTAGGGGGTAAAGGTAACCAAGAAAATGCTTCCTCCAGCCTGCAGCACACTGATGACATCATATCAGGCTAGGCAAAGTCACCTATTAACTCCTAGATGCAGAAATGATAAAAAAAAGTTTTTGTTCTGCAAAAATTTGTATTTCTTCTTCGAGCCATTCTTCAGCTCTGCTACCCAGCCCTGCCTGCCATAGCAGCAGACCTGATTTTTACTGGCTACAGTTTGGGAAAACTTTTAATGTTCTCATTCTGTAAAAGAAAAATCAGTATGTTAGATTTAGGTGGCTTGCACTGTAATACATGTAATCATTATTAAACAGTGTTTATATAGCACCAACATATTACGCAGTGCTGTACATTAAAAAGGGGTAGCAAATGACTAGCAGATGCAGACAGTGACACAGGAGGGGAGGACCCTGCCCTGAGGAGCTTACAATCTAAGAGGGTGTAATGATGTAATAAAGATTACAGAGTTGCATTAACATGAAGCTTAACTTTAATTTCAGCAATCTCAGGACATGTCCTGCTAATACTGACAACTGAGCAAATAAATGCTGTGATATGACCAGTGAAGCGTGGCTTAGTCGATGTGTTTTATACAAATCTAATATGTACAGTTCTGCGGTATCCATGTTAAACTTGGTTTTCATTGTCAGTAAGGTCAGAGGATACAAATACACAAGTACATTGTACAGATAGATGTGCTGCGGCCCTGTCAGGGAACAAGAGGCGGTATATTCTCCGTAGCCTGGAAACCCACGGCCATGATTAATCAATAACCTGACCACTGAACACTATCACAATCCATTCACTTCTGCTTTTTGACAGCTTGTACAGCTCCTTTGTATTCCCTGTATGTTCCTCACAAAACTACAATATATAAAATTTACATATTTATCTTTATATACCTACATGGTGCAAGAAGCAAGGAACTATCTTTGAGAAAACGTTTCTGTTTGTAGAGTTTTTAGAACATTTGACTTTGCGTGTTCATTTCTAATTAATTCTACATTTGTGTCTCAATTCTTTGAAGATCGTAATAATTTATAAAAATAAATGACAAGATAGAATATTCCCATGAGCAGTGTAAGGTAACCCACAGCAACCATTCAGAAAATAAGTCTTCTTGCTGCTCCTAAGTGAAGAACGGGGAAGTCTAATGTGTGTTACGATCCCTTGTTCATGGTAAAGTAAGACTGCTTGAACTGGGTTTGGGGTTGTCCCCTTTTTTAGGGAAAATACTGACCTTATTGTCTCTTTCCATTGAATAAGATTGGCAACATGTAACAAATTTACAGGCCAGGCTGATAAAATACAAATGGCAACTGTATGGTTCATAGTCCCTGCTATATGGAATTAAACTGGTTGCTTTTGGAAAAAATGTTACATACATGGTCCCTGCATTTGGGAATTAGATTGGTTGCTATGGATTACCCGGCTGTGTACAAGGTCTGTTGGGCCTGTTGCTATGGGTTATTGTTCTATGTATGTAGTTTCTCCTGTGTTAAATTAGACTGGTTGCTATTTTATGTACACAGTCTGTGTTGTTTGGAATTACACTGGTTCTAATATTTTTTTTAGATTTGTTTCTATAGGTTACCATACTGTGTGTCTCTGCTATGTGGTGACATTGGACCAGTTGGTATGGGTTATCATGGTGACATGGTCATTGGTTTGTGGATTTGGGTTGGTTGCTAGAGGTTACCACTCCGTGCACATGGGCCTGATTTATTAAAGCTCTCCAAGACTGGAGAGTATACACTTTCATCCGTGAAGCTGGGTGATCCAGTAAACCTGGACTGGAAGTAATTTGCTATTTGTTAGCAAATGTGTTCAATCCTGGACCAGATCCATCCCAGTTTTCCTGGATCACCCAGCTTCACGGATGAAAGTGTATTCTCTCCAGCCATGGGGAGCTTTAATAGGGCTCATGGTCTCTGCAATGTAAAATTATTATGGGTTACCATGCTGTGTACTTGGTCTCAGCTACATGAAATGGGGCTGGTTACTATGGGTTAACATACTATAAAAACGTTGCCTCTGCTCTGTAAAATTGGGCTTGTTGTAATGGGTTACTGTTCAGTGTATTATACATGATCTCTACTATATGGAATTGTGTTGGTGATAGAGATTAACATGCTGTGTACATGGTCTTTGCTATGTGGAATTGGACTGGTTGTTATGGGTTACCATGCTATGCACATGCTATTTGCTATGTGATATTGGGCTAATTGTTATGGGTTACCATGCTCTCATGGTCTCTGCTATGTAGGAATTGACTGGTTGTTATGGATTACCATGATGTGTACATGGCCTTTGCTATGTGCTGTTGGGCATGTTTGGAGGGGGTTAACATACAAACTAATGGGTGAAGTGCTATCTTCCTGGCATAGATAATCTGTGGTATTTATGTTATCTGGGTGCACACAGCACTTCCTCTACATTTTGTCTTGTCATATGAGCACACCAATGAACAGAGATGAAATTCACAATGGACACGTAGTGCTGGTGCCCAGAACATTGCATCTTCCTAAGTATGTACCAAAAACAGACTTATTTCATAAAGCAGAGCAAAGATCAATAATGGGCACAGACACAGCAAATTAGCGATCCTGCTGTCTGTTGGTACCTTGACCAGGGTAGCTCGGACCTTCTAGCCCATCTCTTATAAACACCATTGTCATAACTACCACCTACTACCAAATCTCCCCCTGCTTACCAGCCACTCCCCCCCATAAATATTCCAGCACAAAATCTTGGATTTAAATTGGCTGGCGAGCAGCCGTTTATTTAAAACACCA
>NC_092859.1:26649854-26657190 GCF_032062135.1 Pyxicephalus adspersus
CCAAAAGAGGGCCCCTCACTATCATCCAGCCCTTTTAACATCTCCCATTCCTAATCTCCTCCTACCCCACGTTGTATACTAGCCCAGCCCCCTCTAGCCACACTACCTATATTTCTTAACCCCTTAAAAGCTCTGGGCTAGGCCTAGCACCCGGTCATGTAGGCACTGCGCCTAATTCTTACGGCTACGGGCCTCTCTTTACCCATAATACATTTTCCAGTAGGTGGCTCTGCAATATCTGTGGGTGTCAGAGATAGCACAGACATAAATCATTGTTATACTTTGTGCAACTGTACAACATTGGATCCCAAAAAAGAGGGACACCTTGACTATGAGAAGAGGAGACCGGTGTTGTTCCTGCTGCAAAAAGTGGATGTGGCTACAATGGGTGCCATGTTGGTTGTGGCTTATTATACTTTTAGTACTTTTAGCCTACTCATAGTATACAATGTACCCATATGCTATAGTCAGTACCCACACCACATGCTTTAGATCCTGTGCCACATATCTTACAGACACAAATAAAGCCCAACATAAACTTTAATTGTGTACTGTAAAGCACTTTGTAACATGGTTGCTGCCTGCTGCTGTGTGGGTGCGTTGGCTGCTACTGCATAATGTGCAAGGGTGCAATTCACAAAAAATGGCATCACAACGCACTGCACTTATGTTGCACCGGTGTTATGTGTTAAAATATGTTACCGTGATGCAGTAGTCTCAATAGGGCATATACACACTTATCATGTTTAAATGTTGGGACTCCTCTTCAGAGT
This sequence comes from Pyxicephalus adspersus, assembly GCF_032062135.1. Lineage (NCBI taxonomy): Eukaryota > Metazoa > Chordata > Amphibia > Anura > Pyxicephalidae > Pyxicephalus > Pyxicephalus adspersus. The sequence goes on from NC_092859.1 coordinate 26,650,628, forward strand.
AAAGAACAGAGATTTCTATTAATTACCTGCAGAATAGAAGCTAGTCTGGTCAGCAGACTTTGCAGTGACAGTAATTAGGTGTATTGGGGGTTAGAATAGAAGTTGACATAGCACACCATTTCGCTGTGTGTTCTTGTATGTGCAATGTGATGCCATTCACCTCCACCCTATCTGTTGTACAGCACGCTTCAAAGCATAATAACCCACTACTGTGCAATGCAACAGATATATGAATGATATAATATAAAAATGCAGCAGGTACAATTTTATTTCTGTTGTGTGGTGTTAGGCAGTCTACTTAAATAAACAGAATGCCTTCTGCTAACATTTTAATATTACTCATTAACATACATGAATGTGTATGCATTTAGCGAGGACTTGGCAGTACGGGTCATTACTTAAGTAAGGCATAATAGCACTGAAATAATGATAAGCTGATGGCTAGTCTTAATAAATATGTCTGACATACACAATGCTGTGCATACATAAATGCAGGAACACACTATTCTCCAAACCTTGTGATGTTTTTATGATGATGGACCGTGGTTTATGGCAATTTATAATCTATTTTCATATCTCAGGTTACTGCTTCCCTTTCCCTAACCTGATATTGTCCCATTCCTTGCTTGGTACTACTCCCTCCCTAACCTGGCATTGCCTCATCCTCAGTAGTCACTGTTCTGCCTTCATGGTGACATCTTGCAGGAAGAGTTGGAAAGGCAAGCACGCTGCTAGGTTGCTGGAATAGAGATCTGTGCCCTAGTGAACACAGAATGTCACTTAAGTGTGCAGAGTTTAGGAAGTAGATTAGCTCTTCCTGCTAACTGCCTATTGCTCAGAGAAATTTCCCCTTATTTCCTTTCTTACTGTCAACAGGTTTAGCTGACAGGGTAAAGGGCTTTTCCTACTATTATCAACATTTTTTTGTCTGATTGTATTACTGTTGGGGTTCTCCTCACTTTCTGTAGGCAGGACAGGAATTGGCAATAAAAGCCTCTAAAGGATTCCTCACTCTATTCTAAATTAAACAAAAAGTTTTGGCTGTTAGGGGCAGCTGACTTTGGATTTTATTATGTACTCAGTAATGCTCTAAAAATAAAACAGAACCCCAAAGGAAGGTCCAATATGCTTGCATAGTGATCTAGTAACATTCTACTTTGTAACTAAAAAATGTATTCCAGGACGGCATTCTGATAATACACACCAGATCGGCTTCTACTCCTTACATAACCTGCGAAAGTTCTCAGCAAGTAAACAAAGCCTGTCCTTGTTCAGTGAGTTTTTATCTAAACAATCATCACAAATCCTCCACCACCATGTAACAACATAAACACACTCCAGTTTACATACCTCATATTCATCCTCATGCAACCTCCATCGATACTGTGTTCACAAAACCACAAATCGCCATTGCTGGAATACAGCACACAAAATATTTTTCCCCTACTATAGATTGTGTATGGGAATGGGGGGAGGAGAGGTGCTTAAAGCCCTTTTGACTTTTCTTTTTGCTGTCTGTGTTTCTGTTCCATCAAACATGAACGCAGATGGCAACAACAACACAGCCATTATATTTGCCTGTCTGGTGGCCCGTGTATCCTACATTGACTCCATTGCAGCACCGTCGCCTTAACCCTCCATCAGCATCGATTGCTGCATTCTGTGGCTTTTTACTCTAAACCCCATAGGCAGTAACCGCAGCATGCAATGGTGCGTACATACTGAATGCAGACGAATTTTGCTGCAGTTCTGCAGTGGAAAGTAGGAAGTGTGAGATGTCATAGGGGCCAATATATGGCTCTTCTCTTGCAGAACTTTAAATTTGCTTTTAGATACTGACAGGGTCTCTTTAAAGTAGCCATAGGCGAGGAAAGGGCTGATTGTAAACGACCATGGTTCATCACTGAATCAAAGCAGAACTATAGTTTAAAATAATAGGTATTTTATTGCAACACTGCATGTAAAATATTACAAGGTTTTGACCTGCACGAACTTGCAGCCACCCAACCTGGCTTTACAAAGCAGAGCCAAGCATACAAGTTGTTTGACATCATAGCTTTAGATTGCATGATCCAGAACCAACCAACCATGGGATCTGCTAGTTACCTCTGAGTAGTAAGAATATGTTGTCAAGTTGAATACAGGTTAAGAAAATCCTAGAGCAATAAAGAGTCTGTAATTGTTATAATACCCCACTTAGAATTACAATAATTTCCTGCTTATTACTGACCTGGAACAGTCATGCAAATTAAAAAGTCAGAGTGAAGTCAGGGTTGCATTTTTTTTTTATACTTGTTCAAGATCAGTGACTCTGAACTGTACTGAAGCATCTTGAAAAGCATGACATCCAGGCAATTGGCATTTTTAGAAGCAGACACAGCCTCCATTATTTCACAGTACAGTTTCCTGTAATAAAAGTGCTGGCTGCTACTTTAAACAAGCCTCCAGAAGGCTTCAGCTGACATCGGCGAGCATTAAAGCCGATGCCAAAAGTTTGTTTAAAGCGGCTGCCAGCTCTGCCATTAAGATCTGTATTCAGCACACATAGACTGGAGCAGAAGATTTGAGAGCCTCCATTCCTGACTTGTTCTTGTGTAAGCTTCTGGGCTGTAAACCTGACCTCAAGATCAAGCGATCCCAGTTTGCACCTTGTCAGCCCCTTGGTCATTCTTACTGCAGCGCTGATTCCTAAAGAACCAGAATCTGCCTATTGTATAACTGGCGGCAGTCAGCGTTACTGTACCCCATTATTCTCTATGGAGCTGCTGTTTGAAGAAGCTACATGCAGCAGTTCTCTGGCATGAGGAGTTCATAATCCCTCTGCAACCTCCTCACCAGGCTTACATAGCCCTACTTTTCTATTCCTTTATCTCCTAGCAAGCCACACTGCATTGTGGACACTGAAACAAACAAGGACTAGCTGGTGTTTTTGTACTTTAAAACATAAAAAAGTCATAAAAAATACAAAACCCATAATAACTCATAATGTAAAAAATAAATATAAAAACATAAACAGAACAACATAAAAGGCAATGTTTTCATCCATCAGTATAAAAAAATAAACAGCCATATCTGCACCTAGAACTTATTGTAAATAATATTGCTGTGTGTGCACCACAGACATAATCCTTCTTTCTCTCTTCCGTATACTTGTCATGCGAGTGTAGTTGTCAAGGCAATGGGCCTTGTATTCCAGCCTTGACTTAATTCAGGCAAAATTAATTATGAGGGTTTTTTTCCTTCTTCCTTCCTGCAGGCAAAACGTGCCAATTCTGCATGGACAACAGTGTCCTTCACACAAGAATTCTGATCGCGTCCAGGCCATGCCCAGCGGCTGCGATGTACACACTTCCCAGCCAAGACTCTTGTGGCTGGCTGCAGATTCTTCATTCTAAGCAGGAAGCAAAAAAATTGAGACTTCATGAAAACCACATAGTGTTAATGGTCCATTTACTTTATAGTTTTTAAAGCCAGGCATTTTTTTAAAGGTGTTTTCATGCCAAATTGTACACATAGCCTTTGTCACAGATAGATTAGTAGACTACATATTTTGTCCGATACATTTTTAGGGTTTTTTTTTTTTGCAGCATGCATTAAAAATTGTGCACCCTCTGTGTATGATTTACTAAAATAAACTTTTTATTGAAGTGATTCAATTCTTAGGTATGCATAGCTGATACCTAAACCTGTCTGACAGACTGGGGATGGATATTAAACGTGTATGGTGTGGTCCTAGTGTGCCATGTGCTTTGCGCATCCAAATAAAGATGTTTATGTGCCCTATTTTCTGACATATTTAGCAACAGCTCTACAATGCCTATACCGTATGCTGTGCTAGAAAGAAAGCCAGCAATGAGAATTCATCAGCAAGAATATTGTATATTGTGGTGTGGGAACTCACCAGCAGTATAATACTCCTCCAACTGAGGCTCTTTACAAATTAGGGCCCATTTGAATTGCCAAATTTACCTGTTCTTTTCAGTAGAGGAGAAACTCCTTGCAGAATGTTCACTTTTTAAAGGAGCAACAGGAATTAGAGAGGCAATTCCTCTAACAGTTCACTGCTACTCTATTCATGGAGGAGCAATGTTGCCACTCTAAGACGGGAAGTGTGCTAGAAATCCAGAACACCACCCATACCCAATCTTCTAACATTGGGAGAGATGCTGTTGTTTACCATTGTGTAGCCTTTGTGAGGAAGCTTTACTGCCCTCCCATCAGGGATAAAGAAGGGAGGATTATATTGTTATAATATATTGTATACTGGGGCCCATCTCATAGATCTGTAGCCACTGGTCCATGGTGCCATTGCTCCTTTAAAAGTCAAAGAGTCAGAGAGAGAGAAAAAAACTTTAGCACAAACACTAATTGTTTAGGCATAATGAATGTCTTGCTCCTTTCGTTTCTTCAGCTCTGAACAACTCAATGACCCAGCCTATAAAATATATCTGTGGTAATATGTATATTTTCAGTAATCCTGCAATGTGTCATTGTTGATTTTGCTAAGCTTAGCCAGTTTTGAACCTTTGCTTTGTCAATATTTGATCCTCTAATGTTCAGAATACAAACTGAAGATGCTTTTCTCTTTTTATGTCTGTAGGTTGGTGGATGACAGATGTGTGGTTAACCCAGAGGCTGGAGATTTGGCTAACCCACCAAAAAAGTTCAGAGGTAAGGATTCTAATTCTGAGTGCTTCTTTTTGCAGCCAAAAATCAGTAGGGTTTCTGTGTGTTTTTATCTAGGTGAGACAAAAAATGAATGTCAGGATAATGGCCAATCAAAGATGTACACGCATGCAATAATTATCGTTGTAAACGAATGATTAACGACCAATCTGCTGATAATTGTTAACAAAAAAGTGCACAGCGACGACGACGAATGAGGAATGTCGCTGGAAAAGAACGACCATCCCGGCAGATCTGACTGGCCGACGATTGTTCGCTATCTATTGTGTGTATGGTCGTTCAGTGATTTGGGATTGTTCTGTTATACACTTTCTCCTGTACATGTCAATTCCTGCATCGTTCAAACAATCGTATCTAGTGTGTGTACATTATTGGTGGATTATATTTGAACAATCATATCGTTACAGCATGTACAGAATTGTGCACAATGCGATTGTTCAAAATAATCGTGAATAATCATTGATCGGTCGTTAATCATTCATTTTCTAACAACAATTATTGCAAGTGTGTACGTAGCCTTAGGTCCTGGCAAACAACACTGTGCAAGTGAACGAGACAAAGGCATGAGTCAAGATAGCTGGTTTAATGTTGCGCCATGTGGTATAGAGTATCTGTATTTAGGGTGGCATAAAGTTGTAAGAGCCATAACAGAAGTCTCCATCTCGAAAAACGGAGAACTAAATATACGTGACCCCATTCATTAGGGTAAAGAACCGTCGGCACTGTTTATTTATTGTAGGGAGGACTTTTTGCTTTCTTCTTACAATTCAGAAATGGGTGCCTGGTGGGGAGTTTGCAGGCTTGAGTGATGTAGTGTGGGGGCAGGCGAAGGGTCTTTAACTATTTGTATTCTCCAACCCAATTGATTTAAAGCTTACACATGGAGTTTGTACTATAAAGGCAAGTAACAAAAATACTCGGGAAGAGAGGTAGGGATTGACATGGAGCTATTAAAGTGTTTATGTAAATCTACCCAATGCGACACATATAAAAAAAAAAAAAGGGGGGGAAAAAAAAAAGAAACAAAAAAGTTTTGTCTTTGAGTTTACTTTAGACAAATGTATTACCTTTGCCCTTAGTAGGCAAAGTCCATGTTTTTCTAGGAAAAATATATTTTTAGAAGTTTTTATTTTTAGAAGTACATCTGATACCGAACATTTGTTTGGAGAAGATTGTCATTGTTTTCCATTGCTGTCAAACAACTTTTCCTGCGTAAGACTGGTTTTGTTGGTTTTCAACTTCTCAGGGATGCATACCTTTCAAAGACCTGAGATAGATATCCATTAGACACAGTTCTCACTGATCCCAGCCTGTGCTTCTACCAACATTGTTGTATAATGCATGATTGTCCTGAATAGAAACATACATTTTCCTTACAGTTTACTGGCACACTTGATGTTTAAGATGCGCTGAGTTAATTAGGCATTTAGGTCTTTTCATGCAGCACTTTTTTTTTATTTAAACTCTACTTTTACAACACAACTCTATTACAACACATATACAGTGAATCACTGCAGTACATGCAAAACACAATAAATACTTTGATATCCAGTTGATATGCCAGAAATCCAGTGAATTCCTGACTTTCTTGTTTTTCCTCCAATACCTTTGAAAAACTGAAGCAAGTTTTTAGGACACTCCAACTGCTATCCTCCTCTTACTTGTTTTATGTCCACCCCTTGTTAATTGCAGAGTCTCTAGGGTTAAGCCCCAGTACAGTACAGGGGGATTAAACCTAGAGTAAAGTCAGAACCTGCAGCTGACATTGCCAGCTGCAGGTTCTGACCTTACTCTAGGTTTAATCCCCCTGTACTGTACTTCGGGACTACAGAACAACTCCTTATGGTATAGAGTTAATCCCACAATTAAAGCGGAGC
>NC_092859.1:26659327-26717652 GCF_032062135.1 Pyxicephalus adspersus
AGGCTGCACATTACGGAATGATGTGTGGCTGCATATAGATATATGGACCCGCATAGGTACCCTCATATTGGTGCACATTTAAGATTGGTCAGCGTCTACAGACATCTACAGCATATGTTTGCAAACTATATTGCAGATTTCAGCCTGTTTTTGACCTGTGGATATTGCAAACACCTTGGGCAATCCCTTGCACCAGAGCTCTGTGCAGGCCAGTAATTGCTCTACACCAAAGTGGTCCAACCATGTTTTTATAAAGCTGACTTCATGCACATGGACGCAATCATGCTACAACAGAAAAATAACCTTCTCCAAACTATTCACACAAGGTTAGAAGTAACAGTTGTCTAAAATGTGTTTGTATGCTGTGGCAATATCACTACTACAAAGTACATTACTACAACTACTAAGTTGGTGGAAGAGTCTTGTGTCACACCAACAGCACTTCAGCCTTCATGCTGTTTGACAAATGAGGCTTTTAGATTCCATGACAAAATTAAAAAGCCAATTCACGTATACGTTACAGATCCTAATCCCTTTGTATGTGGTGTCATTATGCTTGTTTCCCTGGTAAACCCAGGCAAACCGTCTCCAAGAATGCGGCTCATGGTTTGTTTATGTTGAACTTTTAACTCCAATTCATGCTGCACAATTACCATTGGCAAATAAAGCATATAGATTTATAATACCTGTCATCCTATCTGTATAGGTGTGTACAGCATGAAGGGAGAGGTTTGATGCATTATCATGTCTTCAGGAGAGTATTTCAGTAATCTTTATACGTTAAGGAAAATAATTCTAAATCTATGAATCTATAATTTAGTAATATAGTATTATGAAGATATTGGAAGTTGATAAACAGTAATACTGCCATGTGCCAAGTTTGGAGACCATATGTGAAATTAAATTCAAAGTTACAAAGTTAAAATGTGTATATAAAGCCAATATTACTAATTGAATATGTATCAAAACATGTTATAATAGGCCTGCAGTGCAGAATTTTTAGGTTATATTTGCTTTTATGCTGTCAGATTGACCTGTTGATTTTGATATAGTTTTTTTTTTTTTTTTTTTTTTTTAAACATTCTTTATTTAAAATTTTTGTAAAACAAAATACAGACCCAGCATGAGACAAAAGATATTATATCAGCCAGTAGTAAGCGAATGATACAAGTATCCATGAACAAATCAACAAAAAATAAAGAGTCAGTCATAACAATGAAACATTGAACAAATATAATCCACATAACTCAAAAAATCGTTTGCAGAAGGAGATAAAGGAAATCCAATGATAACATAGATTATGTTTTGAAGCACAACAAAATAACATATGCTTGGGGGGGTGGCTATGTACCTAGGAAAAAAGGCAGTGGAGTATGAAGAAAGCACAGGATCCCGCGGAGAGGCTCTCCCTGTCAGTACATGTGAAATACATAAGAGTATACCCAAGAGTCAGATTGAGGAAATCAGGTCTCTGTATTCGGTAGTGAGGAGAAATTGTGATAGTGTCTTACTTCCTGTTGGAGAGTGACAGTACTAAGGCACCAGCTCTCATTGCTGTGAAAGCATTTTCACTCATTCAATATTACAAGAGGCAGTTGTGCTGATGAACAGTATATCTGATCCAGCGTTTTCACCTCCAATCATCAATCCATATTATCCAGCATGCTCAAGCGATAACAGTTGGCTAAGTAGCACGGTAGATTGTGTCGCTACACTGGATGGATGCTACGACCCTCTTCCCCCACCGCTCTCACCCAGAAAAGGCTCTTTTTTGTCCTTCCTATTTCTATATGATTCCGTATACAAAGCAAATAGGTGTTTTTTCTTGGTCAGTGGTTGACCAGGGAGCCAAGAAATTGTTCTTGCTCAGGGGTTCTTTTGTATCTCTGGCTAGCACTACTGGGTAGCATGGATAGGAACTGACTCAAAGGTTGCATAAAATATTCATTAGTGCCTATTTTAAAGGGCTGAATTGCTTGTTTGCCACAAAGTAGAAATATTTGTTTAAATTAACAGCATTGTTTCCTCTCCACAATTACAGTATATTATATCTATACCTTTTAGAAGCCCGATTACCAAGGAACAAAACTTGTTCCCACTTATAAATACGGTGTTAAAAGAATGACAACCCGGATACTTAAAGTGTTTTTAGGTCACGCTTTTATTATAATGCTCCTATCAATCAGCTGTGATGCCACCGCTGCAACTTCTGCCCCCACTCCTCCCTACCTCCATAGCCTCAGTCCTACAGAGACTTGGAATGACTGCTAACAAAACTTGAACAAAATGTACATTCGGCTATATTGTATGCACACCATATGTTTTATTTCACCTATGACCTGTACCCTATTGGTTGTTGTGAGCAAAATGTATTTATATTTCAAAATATATTTTTAGTTGTGTATATAGTATGAGGAAATAGTTGATAAAACTTGTGTTAGTTTTATTGTTTGTGTCTATTAAAGCAATTTCTTGTAACTTCCTTCTTTAAAAGACCAAAAATGAAAGAAGTGAGGAAAATTCCCTGTTGGACAATTATCACAGTGATCAATGGTCCAAAATAGAACAAAATAGCTTTTTTCCTTACTTGTGTCCCACTGACAATGCTCACCAAAACAAATAGAAAGATGCCAACTTAGCCGAGGATAACTCCCCACTCTATGCAAAAATTTTAATCTTAGATATGTTTTAGCACATACCGTTTAGGAAATAAAACATTATACATGTTTGCATATGATAACGCACAGTTAATTTTACATTTAGTTGTTGAATATCAGTAGGTTGATATCAGGCATGTGGAGAAACCGTACAATATTTCTATGGAAATAGGTAAAGCAAGAAAGTAAAGGCTGTTATATGGCTACAACAAATGTTAAGATGGTGGCATGTCTGTAATGGGTTTATCCAATTACTGACACCTTTTTGCCCTTTTGTCATAATTATGTTGTATTATATGTAAAAAAGGGAATTATATTATATCTGTTGCATCAAACATGGGACAAGGGCAAACAAATAATAAAAAGGAATATGTACTGTTTATGGAGACCCTGTCTGTCAAACACATACAGAAGGATTTCAACATTTATATATCCACAGTAGAACAGTGGAATTATTGCAGTTAGTAATTCAGTTAGTCGCCTTCAAGAAAGTCGTTCCTTTAGGAAACTGGAGCTTCTCTTCAGTTCATTTTGGGACGAATGGGGGTTGTCTGCTTTTATTGAAACTTTGTCCTCCTAATTAAAGTTCATAGGGCACTCTTTGAGCGGTAAAAACTGTGTATTCCACAGTGGAAGTTAATGGCTTCTTCCTCTGTGGCATTTTTATGTGAGTTCCATTGGCGGGTATCTAAAGAACAGCCAGCCAGGCTTTAGCTGATAATTGCATGATGCACTACCAGTTGGGCCCATTTTCATAGTCTATTATCTAGTTTGGGCAAAAAGCCTTAGGATATTGAAGTCTGAGCAATAAACCTGTTAAAGCATTCCTCCATGTGCCTTTGGTTTCTAGTTGCCTCATGGAATTCGCTTTCTTAGGGTATTGAGTACATAGAGACAGAACTCGTAGGCTTGCACCAGGCAAACTTTTATTTAGGGATTGGTCCTGGAGGGTTGGGGCCGGGGGGAGGGGGGTGTTAAAGTCAACCCATCAGAATTCTGCCACAGAGAAAAATCAAGACAGAAAATTATACTGTCTGACACTTGGAGTTGTAGTTCTTCTGATATTAACAATACCTAAAGCTTTGGGAACAAACCCAGTGCCCCTTTTTAGGATGCTGCAGTGAAAACAGGATCACTTAAGCAGAGTTAGGAAAAACTTGATTGAAAAACTTGGTTGATTAAAGTTCCTCTTCTAATAAGTCTTGCTGCTTTGTTTTCTTGAAGTTTGATATCTAAGCACAGAATTTTTTTTTGCATGCTGTCCAGCCAGGGGAACACAACAATGTACACTTATATTTACTGTATAAATGAGTTTTATCAAAACTCTTTGAAGATAACCCTGTTAGTCCTTTCACGTTAATAGCTTGTTCAGTTATTAGGAGATTAATATTGCTGGGATGTAAAACATTTACATTGTGTTTATTTTAGCCTGAATAGAAGTATATGCTGCCTTCTTTCTGGAAAGGTTCTCAGTTTGCATTATATTTTAACATTGCTTAAGTCAAACACCTCTGTGACCTCTCTCACTCAATGGAAAAGTTTTTAAATTTGTCAACAAAAAATTCCTCCCGGTTACCCCAAGAACATCTTTATATAAACTTTCCATCTTATGCAGCTGCCCTTTAAGCCCTGATGAAGGGAGCACCCAGGACCCATTGAAACTTGTTTTTTCATATTGTGGGGATTAGCTTAAAAACGCACTTGCCGCAGAGAGGTATCCCAGATTGCTTGTTCCAATTTAAGGTGCTTTGCACGCTTTTATTTGTAAAAACTCCATCACAAACAAAGAAAATATGTGGGTTTCCCCCCTCCCCAGCAGCGGATCAATGTCATGACAAAAAAAGAAAAGCAAAATTTTGCCTCCTGGTTCTGGTCTAATTTGGGAGACCTCCCAGCTCACAGGCTGCACATAGCCTGTCCCCCTGAGCCACCTGGCCTCAGGCTCCCCCTGATTCAAAGGCCTGCTTCCTTTTTATTATTATTGGCCAAGTGCTTCAGGGCCATTTTCAAATTCTGGCCTGGAAAACGGAGAAGTGCCTGGCCCACCCATTCCTTAAAGGACATTCCGGGCCTGGATCCTAAATTACCACAATTACCAATAGCCTTCACCTGCCCTTTAATCCATTTTCCAGGGAAGATTGACATTTATGTCAAATACCCCCTGAATTTGACTTGTGTGTGTGTATATATATATATATATATATATATATATAAATATATATGTATACATGATTTTCATTCAAACTTTGGGGACCTTAAAACTATTTAAAGGCTTGCTTCTCATTATCCATTAATATTTCAACTGTATAATTAGCTGTTCCTTGGATCAGCTTTTGTGATGTATATATGCAGCCTTCAGCTCTGACATATAATACCACATTAAAGTATATGCTAAGCCAAACATATTTTTTTATTTCTTTCTTTGTTGGTTAAAGAGTTCTCTGAACTTTCTGTCTGGTAAATTTTTTTAGCCACCTATGAATACCAGTAAAACCTAGCAGTAGTTTTAATCCTTCCCCACTTTATAGAGAATTTAGATCTAAAATCAAGCACGACTCTAGTTCGTGAAAAAGCAGTTTAGGGACAAGGGGTTTAATAACTGTTCATGAAACCTTTTATTTGGTAATACTATTTATAGTAAATTAATTCACAGCGTCAGCTTAACCACAAAGTCAAATCAAGGTGGCTGACCTTGGGAACAGGTGACACAAAACAAAGAACAAATAAACCACCATAAAAACAGCAATTGTTTAAAGACTAATGGTGCCAGTTTGTTGTAGATAAATTTGTACATTGTGCACCATTCAGACAAAGAGATTTAAGTGCTGAATATGGCATTATGCAAAATATACTCTGAATATTTGTTTAAAGGGAAAATAAAACCGGAACCTTAACATCTCCGCATTTGATAAATTGGCAGTTCAACCAAACAAAGCAAAAGTCAGAAAAAATCCTGAACCCGAACAACCTTAGATTTTACTAGTGATAGAATTTGGGTGGGCTGGTTGGCAGTCCATAGATCCGCACAGCCCAGTATGGGGGCTTCTATGAGGTATGCAGTGGCCTCATACCTCATAGAAGGTCTTTGGTAAAACAAAGTCTTTGACTGGTTGCATTGTTGACAGTTAAGCCACTGGACGATTATTGGCTTTGCTGTAAACAAGGAGGCCAATAAACCAATATGAATGAATAAAAAAGCATTGTCTGACTTTGGGAATTCCTGGAGATCCCTGGGTGACATTATTGATGATAAAAGGTCATATTATGGTAAATAATGATGTAACCCATACTATTATTCTCTAAAAATAATTCTATCAGATTTTTGTTATGCTTATTAAGCAAATGTAACCTATTGAAACACAAAGCAGATAACTGTGAAAGTTTATTTTTAATTTTTACATAACTTTGGAATTCATAAATCCCCTGCTATAAAAGACAGCACAGACTTATCTTTTTGGCATGCCATGTCTAATGTCTCTTTGCCATTGACACTTCCGGAAGTATCAAATTCCTTTTGTCCCCCGCTATGTTTTTGTGTATGTCACCACAGGTTTTCAGTACCCTTCTCCACTCTTTCCAAAGTTAAACATAAAATAAAAAGCAGTCTTTAGCTCTAAAAAGAACCCCTCTTGTTTCCATTTATATTATATAGTCAGGAAGAGGTCATTATTGCAATCATTTAGTTGTAGGATGGTTCATATCACATCGAAGAAAAAAAAGCTGGTAATGTAGAACAGAGGCCAGGGCGCCTTTGATGTGACATGGGAATAGAGCAGCTGAAAAAGCTGATTAGATACAGTTTATGTACAGAGAATGCAGTAAATACCACAATAAGTCACCCATCAGGAAATAACTTTAACAATGATGTTCAGTCTGTTATCCTGTATATTAGGGCTGTGCAAAGAGCAGGATTTTTTTATTTTTTTTTATCATACTCATTTGTTTGGATCCTTGAAGACTACTCATTTTATTGAAGTAGAAGTATAGTCTATGTGCATGATCTTTGTTTTAAAAGTAAACATTTAATTTAGTACAAAGTATTCTAAGAACACCAAAGGTTATCAGTACAGGCAGCTTTCAGAAGCAGTGCATCTGGATGATAGCTATGTCTGAATCTTTGGATGAATCCACCTGACAAAGTCAATGAGCCATTCCCTTGTGTGTGTGTGTGTGTAAATTTCAGATTTAACTACAAACATCTTAAAACAAAATGCTTTGACAAAATCACTAAAAAAGTATGCAGGTTGGGCGTGTTGTCCTTCGTCAGGATATTGGCATGTATTATTAATTATTATTAAAAAGGATTTATATAGCGCCAACATATTACGCAGCGCTGTACATTAAATAGGGATTGCAAATGACAGACTAATACAGACAGTGATATAGGAGGAGAGGACCCTGTCCTAAAGAGCTTACAGTCTAGTAGGTGGGGGAATGTCACACACAATAGGAGGGGAGATATGTAGTGGTGGGAAATAGTGAAGGTTTCAAAAGACAGAAGAAGACGGGTAGGCAAGTTTGAAAAGATGGGTTTTGAACACTCTTTTAAATGGACAGAAATTAGGAGAAAGCTGAATAGGATGAGGAAGAACATTCCAGAGAGTTGGGGCAGCTCTAGAGAAGTCTTGGAGCCGTGCATGTGATGAGGTTATGAGTGAGGAAGTCATTAGTAGGTCTTTGGAGGAGCGAAGAGAGCGGCTGGGGGAGTATTATATAAGTTAGAAATATAAGTGGGACAATAACTGTGGAGGGATTTGAAGGCAAAGGAGAGAACTACAAAGAGATGCAGCAGAAGAGGAGCAGAGGGAAGTTTGGCTGCAGAATTCATAATAGATTGTAGAGGAGAGAGTCGGGTTAGTGGAATACCAGAGAGAAGGATGTTACAGTAGTCCAGATGAGAGATGATAAGAGCGTGTACAAGGAGTTTGGTGATCTCAGGGGACAGGTAGGGGTGGATTTTGGAGATGTTGCGTAGGTGAAAGTGATAGGACCTGGAAATGACACACCTGGTGACACCAAGACAACGTGCCTGAGGGGAGGGAAGAATAACAGTGTTGTTAACAGTTGGATATGTGTCGGGGAGATTTGGAATTTGAGGGGGGATGATGATGAGTTCTGTTTTATCCAGGTTGGGTTTCAGTAATCGGTCAGACATCCATGTTGGGATGGCTGACAGGCAGCATGAGACCTTATCCAGGACTGAGGGAGACAGGTCAGGGGTGGACAGATACAAAAGAAGCTGATATCAGTGCTTCTCCAGTGACCTACTATTAGACATGTAACCCTACCAACTACAGCTCCAAGGCTATAAAGTGCATTATGACTAAAAAAAATCCTGGATGAATCAGAATCTGCCTTTAACTTAATGTAGTCCTGCATCTCATTCACTCCTAATATAGTCAAAAAATGCAAGAATATAACTCTGAGAATAAAGGTAGGCATTAAACTTCAGCATGTTTTCATTCTCATTTGTGTCAGGATTCACTAGAAGATACTAATATTTACTTTTGATCTTTTCTTACAGACTGCCTGTTCAAAGTGTGTCCTATGAACAGGTATTCCGCTCAGAAACAATTCTGGAAAGCCAAACAGGCAAAACAAGGGAACAACACAGAAGCTGCACTTCTGAAGAAACTTCAGGTGAATTGCTGGAATTCTGTTTTAAAGCAAATCTACATTTAAGAGACTTCAGTTAGTGACCATTTCTTCTTAAATTTCTGTTTATCTGGCTGAAATACTGATCCATTAACTTTAAACACAAGTTAAAAGATTATTAAGTTAGAATGTTGTGTTGCCAAAAAGTATTCTGGAAGACACTGTTTGCTGCCCAGCAATAAATGTATAAAGCATCTTAGAAGGGATTTGATGCATTATGATATTACTATATTGGGTCAAAAATCAATTAAATATTTAGGTTTTAGTGAATTTGCATTGAAGTCTGTAGCTGTAACTGCTATATCAAAATTTATGGAGAGGTGGAGGCCACCTGTGGGAACATAACCAACTTAACAAATAAAATAAAAATATGTGGTTTTTACGCAAACTGATGTTTTGAAAAAAGGTGGTGGTGGGGTCAAATTGTAGCAGATATGAGTTCATCAGAACCCCGACTTTGCATAATATTGCAGAAGGGAGCAAAAAAAAAAATAGAGAGAGGGAGAAGGGTTTAATACTGCCCACCTGTTCCTGATGTTGTTGACTTTAAATTGATATCTTTCTTCCGCGGAAGTATGGGCTTTATCCTTTTTCTTCACTGCCAGTCTAGCATTTTATTTCATCTGAGGATGGACCAGATATCCTGTGTACAACCACACTAAATCAGCAAACCAAAACTCCAACATGAATAAGTTTTGCACTATTTTGGAAGCCCATATCACGTTTGCAATGACTGTCATCAAAAGTTCAAATTAGGCTGCAATAGCTTTTGTTACCGCTTGTCATTACATGGGAGCACCCCCACACCACACCACCAAACTCCCTATATTTCTGATTATAGGTCCCCTTTAAAATTAGTGGTATTATCAAAATCATTATTACCAAATTGACCAAATTTGACATGAGTCAAGTTTCGCTTTTATCAACTCAGTACTGCAAGCCATAAATTCCTCATCACTTTGCTCTCTTTTGCTCTTTTAGACATGGGTCCCCATATACCAGTGTCAATGATACAATAATATATGTAGCACTCACCGGCATAGAAACATCTGAATTTCTATGTGTCTCCTCTGGTTGAGAACAAACAGGCTCAGTCTATCTTTTTAGTCTAGGAGCATTACCATTGGGTAGTTTTCTCCCAATGGGCATCTCAACAAACTTCCAGGCCCCATGACAGTCTGTGGCCTCCAGGCTGACCAAAAGCCCAAGCCCTGGCCAGAATAGCATCTAAGTCTCCAGATCTCTGAGTCTGCAGATATTTATGCCAATTTCTGGACGGACTTTGCTGGGCACCAATCCCAGCGATTTGGTACTTGATAAACAATCTTCGTCCGGGATTCTTCCTCCTATGTACCAGGGGCCTTTCTGGCTCAGGAGGAGGCAACCGTTTACTGGGCAAGGAGAGTCAGTACTTTATCTCTAGTATTTCCAGAAACTTCTAGCTTTTATGAAATTCTTGAACTAGGGGCGGCGTTATTCCTTTCCCGTAAAACATAGTGCAAACGTATCTCCGTAGGATGTGCTGGGAATAAAGAAACAATACGCAAACAGCCTCAATGTGCCTTTTAAATGCATGTGAAATGCAAAACATAAATATTTTCCTCTGAGACCGGGAAATAGGGTCTAGTAACAGGGTAATGTATATGACATACGAGGAAGACGCCAGGGCCTGGGAGGAAGCCTCCTCGAGGTGTGACTCACAATACGTCTTCACTGTGCCAGGCGAGCCGGAGTTCACAGCCTCCTTGTGTGGGTGTCGTGACATTTTCCACGCCGTCCTCTCTTCTCATTTCTCTGTCAGCTTGTCTCAGTTTTATCTTTCGTTTTTTATCAACAAATACACTGAAATCCATAAGTTTAAATATTGTTACACAGACACCTCGCCTCTCTTGCTCATTCATGAAGGAGCAGAGTGCAAAATGATCAAATTGAGGAAGAAGCAAACTCAGAGTGTCTGCAGAAACTGAGAGTCAACAGAATGTGTTGTATTTTCTGCATTTATGTGCAATAAGTAGGCCCTTTGAAATACATGGTATATGCACAAAGTTATATTGTATATTTAGGTATATATAAACCAACAAATCTATGTTTTAGGAGGTTTGGAATCATACATTTCTTTACATTTGCCTGGACTTAAATATAACACTGTATAAAGTACACAACTTAATGCACCTCCGTAGTCAACGATGTATCATTAAATGTCTTTTTTAATGCAAGCCTTTTGGAGCTGGAGTGTGAAAAGAACAGAATAAGCAGTTAATAATCTCTGTCCCAATTCCAATAGTTCCATTATATTGGCTCATCTTTGTTATACAGAGAAGATCTTTAATACAACATTCAATGTTGAATATTGATCATTTTTTGGTACCAACCTTACTAAATTTTGGAGCATGTAGCACCCCCTTAGTTATATTTCTAGCTGCTTCTTCATAATCAATAGCCCAAAGTACAAAATGGTCATCTGTTGGATGGAGGAAAGGTCACCCACCTGGTGGGATTTTTCAAAGGGAGGATCATGCAAAAACAATGAAAGGGAAATGAACAATAAATATAATCCTAAATAATAAGGATCACATCCTTATACGCCAGTTTTCCTGATGATAAACACACGACTTCCTGACAATTTTGAAAGGATAAAGTACTTTTTGATTATGTTACTAAGTGCTGATATTTGTTCAGTCTATTAGGGCAGCTCATAGTTCATCTAATCTCATACTATTACTGTACTAATAACATGAGATATTACTAATAGGGCCAGGATCTGAGATGAATCGCCACCAATCGTGGACACTGATTGTCCCTAGAGTAAACATGCACTAATAAAAGTATCACTTGCCTGGCTGTCATGTTAGTTTGGTAGCTTCTGAGATTTTTTACACGCTGACCCAGAACCAATATGAATATCAGGAGTTCTGACTGTGATTTTCCTAATGATTTTTCCAGTGACTCAGAAAGTATTGAAGGCTGAGACAGCCAGGCAACTAACAAGAAGGAGATTAAAAGTGGCGGCTAAGTATTTGCCTTATTACAGGTTTTCTCTGTCTCTGGGGCTACAGAAACCATCCAGTCATTAGTCATGTACACACACTAGATGAACATCTCCAATGAAAACATTGTATGTGTAAAGCAGTCCACCTGCAATGTTTAGTGACCATTATAAGACCAACTAGGGGGGACCGCTGTCATTTCCTATAGCAGGGGATGCAGTAGGGTGCTTCCCATCCTCCCAAATCCATGCTTTATAGAACTCACACAGTGCTGTGTGGCAGAAATTGACAAATCATAAAGTATAACAGAAATCTAATGTCTGTTTGCAGCTCTATGAGAAGAGAAAAATGTGAAATGACAGGTGTTTCTCAGACCAAAGAATTATCATTTTTTTGAAAATAAACATGTATGTTTAAGAAAAATTGAAAATTCCTTTCTCTTCTCCTTCCTTTCTGTATCTTCATCTTCCACCCTCCCTATGATTAATTAAATATAATACTATTATCCAGTGTAATTATTGATTACATGGGCTCTGTTTTTCCAGCACGCTGCAGAACTTGAACAGAAACAGAACGAGTCGGAGAACAAAAAGCTTCTGGGAGAGATTGTAAAATACAGCAATGTTATACAGGTAGGTTAAGCACACAGGAGTACAAAACATTGCTGCCCCATCTCTGTCTGATTGGTAGTTCTGTGAATATTAGCTCAAGGAACAAAGTGCAGCACCCTATACCAACCAGAATTCAGAATCTAGACATGTACAAAATGGACTGTTTTGGAGTGTTTTCTGTGGGTACAGCTCTTTGCGTTGGTCCTGATGCAGTTTTATAAAATGATCCCATGGGCCTTTGCTGTTACCTCCATCCTCCATGTTTACCTAACTCACATGCCCTCTTTGGTGGTAGCCTTGGTCAGCGCTCTTCTCTCCTGAGATACCTTAACTGTGGTGATACATCCAAACTAACTCTACGTTGTGACTTTTCTGTTTTCAGCTGCTGCACATTAAGAGTAACAAATACCTCACAGTCAACAAGCGGCTGCCGGCGCTGCTGGAGAAGAATGCCATGCGAGTGTCCCTTGATGCTGCCGGTAATGAAGGCTCCTGGTTCTACATTCAGCCATTCTGGAAGCTGAGGAGCGAGGGAGATAATGTGAGTGTTTAAGAATTCAGATTTACTGATCCCAGAAAGCAAAGTTTGCCAATTTTACAAATTTGTTCCACACACACACACTTACATACACACACACATACACCACATATATATATATATATATATATATATATATATATATATATATATATATATATATATATATATATATTTATATATATATATATATACTTTACCCTATCAGAGCACATTGGTGAATAACTGTCAATAGAGTTTCTCTAAAAGTGTCACGGAACTAAGCCTTTATGTTGTAGATGCAACATCATATAGTACAGCCATTCTCAACCAGGGTTTCCTTGGAACCCTAGGGTTCCTCCAAAGGTTCCCAGGAGTTCCTTCACCTGGGATTGCTTGACCTACCAATTATTGATGCCTGTCTAGTTTCAGAGCCAATGCCACATGACATGCCAGCTGGAGGACACCAGAGACTGTTTTTGCAGTTTGTAAAGGTGCCATTCCAATGACCAATGTATAGTGCAAACATGTAGCAGTATTTCCCATGAATTGGTTTTAGCAGTGGATAACTGAGGCTAAAATTATTTCAAGATCTGTTTTGAAGTGGCTTCTTCTGTAACTTGACATCCTTGCAATAGTAGGTAAAGGACCCCATGAGGTTCTCTAAAAATATGGCTGAAAGGAAGTATTTTTATCTATCCAGTTCCCCATGTCCCTTAAATCCTCTCTGTTCCACCAGTACTGTTGGTTGTGGACCATTCCAGGACTGAGATGCCAGGGCCTTTCCTCCCACCATATACTGTGGATCCTTCCTCCAAGACATACATTACTTCTGTAGCAATAAAGGGGTCGGTGGAGGGAATCAAAGTACTGTAGGGGACACAGACATCTAACATTTCACACAGACTTCAGAGGCTGCAGCACTAAGGGGAGTTTGGTGACACAAGCTTCTTTACTGATTGGTGAAATGGTGGCATTAAACAGTGTTGCAGTTTCACTGTCTGGTCTGCTGATAGGTGACCCTTCTACAAAGCTGCATGTAATCCATTATTATGGAAAAATGTGACCCCAGTGGTTTTTCCAATACTTCCTGTCACTGAGACACAAGTGTATGCGTTAGCACAAGGAAACTGCAATCATTTCTAGATATGCCACACTCATTTAATAATGTTTTTGTCTGTGTTCCTGTTGGAGAGATTTTCCGTTTTCTGAAGCTCTAACCCTTACCTACTGTAACTAGAAATAAACCATTTTGGCTGAAATTTAAAAACACAGATTTATTAAAAGTAAAGCTGATTAGTCTGAAAGTTTTTTTGGAGTAACTATTGGACCATTTTTTCATTCCTGATTCTCTTTTTGTCTTATATGCAGGTGGTTGTAGGTGATAAGGTGGTTCTAATGCCAGTAAATGCTGGGCAGCCTCTTCATGCCAGTAATATAGAACTCCTGGATAACCCCGGCTGTAAGGAGGTAATGTAATCCAATTCTGCATGGAGTCTCTGTGATTAGATACACTTGGTATGCATATTAAAATCTTTGCGTGTTTGTTGCAGGTGAATGCTGTAAATTGTAACACAAGCTGGAAAGTTACATTGTTTATGAAGTTCAGTGACTATCGGGAAGACGTTCTGAAAGGGGTGAGTTTCTAAGCTAAAAAAATAAAGTTTGCAGAGTCCCCTTGGACCGGAAATCCTTGGGACCTATGACGTCATAATGGGACACAAATTCATCATCAGGTTGACCCCCCCCACCCTACTGATAGACTTTCTTTTGGCCACTAGCACTTGTTTTTTCCCTGCGGTAATAAAGCAAACAGCTTATTGTGCATAAAATGTTGCTTTGTGACATCTCTGTATTTGGAAGCTGCTTAAAAAGATATAACAATTGAGAGCCATAGCATGATTTTAGATCATGTGATCAGCGACAACTAACCCACCTGATCACATGGATTGCTGCTGCCTCAGCTGTCACTGTGCCTGCACAAAAAACAAACACTTTGACAGATGCAGATAATGTGATACACTGACTATTAAAATGGAAAAAAAAACATGTTAAAGACACAAATAAATGCATATTTTGATTCATTAATTTATCATTAAATGTATTTTTGTACAAGCAATATAAGCACCTGAATCACATCTGATACCAGCCCTGTGCAATGCATATAGACTGAATTAGTCTTGGTGTTACTGTCAACCTAACCATTCCATTTTGCCTGCAGCAAAATTTGTCCTGGGCCTCTAGGCATCAATGGCTTGTGGTAATGAAAGGCTTGACTGAATGGACTTTGGCCCAGCAGCAGTGTTTGCTGGACAGGATTATCAGTTGAGCAAGGGTGTTTAAATGAAGGATTTACTTTAGCCAGGCCCATGTTGGTACCACTGTATTCTGCAGACTCTTTGAAATATAAAAGCATGTGATCCAGAAAACACAACACATGAAAAGGAAAATGAGGTCAACAAAAGTATGAACTATATACATGAAATGTAAGGAAACAGTGGCTCTCCTTTGCCATGCATAAATCATTGAACCAGAAGAGAGGATCTGTATCTGCAGCTGATCTCTTTATCAGCAGGCCTGGGGTGTCCCTTCCCTGTCAGTGTTGTGATTATGAAATCTACCTGCAGCTTGTGACATGAAAAGAATGTGCAGGGCGTCTCCGTGAGTAATGGAGTTGCCACAGCAACTATGTCACCAAAGTATAAACTTCGTAGAAGGAGCCCATGATGGCTGATCAGGGCTTGTCCAGCACCTCCAGGCAAAAGTCTTTTAATTGGAGGGTCTGGATAGAAAAATCAGTTGCAATATTCTCACACCCTGATGCGCTTTTTTATTTTTTTTTTTATTTAAATATTCTACATTCTTTGTACTTTTTCAGCTTTTCATGTTTTGGATGTTCTTTTACCCACCTCCCTTTTTCCCTCCTTTGTACATATAGACTGCCCTTCCTTTTGAAAGCAGCATTCCAGGACCTTGTAATTCTTTGTTATTATGTACTGGTGTTTTTTTTTAACAAGTTGTTGTTTTTATTGCATGTAGAGCAACAGCAACAAATTTACCTAATCACAACTTAAACTCACCTTTTGTTCTTCATCATTCATCCACTCAGAGTAGGGTTGCTAACATTTCTGGGGAATACCATCCTGGTCCTCACATTTATTACATTAGTAACCCTAGCCAAGAGTATAAAAGAGGGGAAGAGGGGAATGGTTTAAATATCTGTTGGGGGTTCTACCCGGGGTGTCCCAATGGGTAGATTTCATATCTGTAGACACAAAAGGAAGTAAGAAGGAATATCTCTAAAGTGAAAGAAATACCCTCTTAGACAATTACCCCAGGAGCAGGTGTCCCTATTAAAAGATTTGCCTCACTTCCTGTCCTCCTGACAAGATTCCAATCTTCAGTTCCTGTGACATTGGCCACCAGGATAAAAAGTGAGGTTGATTCTCCCCTGTGGACAAGGACGACTCTAAAATAATGACCGTGGTTCTCCACCCTCACCTATCTATCTACTTAAGTATGACTTTAGATAACGTGTTTGTAATTCATGTTAGAAGAGTACATGGTGTAGCTTAAAGGCCTCTTTAAAACATAACTAAGCATTGTCTGTTTTCTTTCTACAGGGTGATGTTGTCAGGTTATTTCATGCAGAACAAGAGAAATTTCTGACCTGTGATGAATATAAAAAAAAGCAACATATCTTTCTCCGTACCACTCTACGTCAGTCTGCCACATCGGCGACCAGCTCCAAAGCCTTATGGGAAATTGAGGTAATCATTTTGTTTTTTTCCATACTTAGAGCACTGAAATGAATGGAGAGCTTAGTTCAGGCAGAAAGTTTAAAGAGTGGACTAAAGATTTTAGTTTGCATGTAAAAGTTTCCTGTAAAAGGGTCAGTATGACTGGCTTTGTTTTATTTTATCTGTTAGAAAAACATTGTAACTGATATCTATAGAGAATCAGAATATGCAGAATATTCATAGTTGATTCTCATTGCATAGCTTGCACTTTTTCTTGTCTTGTGTTGATTGGATGACCGCATCTCTTCTTTGTGCTAATCTTGCAGGTCGTGCATCACGATCCGTGCCGAGGAGGAGCCGGGCAGTGGAACAGCCTTTTTCGGTTTAAACACTTGGCTACTGGAAATTACCTAGCTGCAGAGGTGAGACATTTGTTAAATTCCAGCTCCAACCTGAACTTACTTGGTTTTAGTTAGGGCCAGAAGTAAATATTTAACATTTTCAAAAGCTTGTATTACTTAGTAGCACTTATGTGCTACCCCAAACCTTCCATCCCTGGCAGGCTGCTAAAGATAAGGACCACTACCCTCTGTGTGAGAGCAGCGGTCTTTGTCCATCTGCACAGTCACAGCTACTGTCAGCAGGGAACATAAATGGATTTCAAATGCAGGTCAGTTGATTCCTATGTACCTACAATGGTGCTGGGTGGATGGCTGTTCTAAACATGCGTTTGACCTGTGACATTGGTGACATTTTATTACTGAAGCATTCCTTATGTATCAGCTACTGAAGGATCAGTTTTATTGCCTTGTCTTCCAGTTTCTTCAGAAATGTGGAAAGTTTTTCAATGTCACCCAAACTGCAAAGTGTTGCCTCAGCATGCTGGCTGTGCCCTGACATATCTGGACTCGGGCCAAGCCAAGCCGAGTGCTCAGTGTTACGCCTTGTGTTGCTCTTTCATTCGCATGCAAAGTTTGCCTCCGCTGTGCTGCGTCTTTATATCCAGTACTATAACGGAAGCCAAATCCCTAGGAACAAATTAATTACCATTTACCTTTGGCTTTCTGAAACACATCTGCCTGTCCCTGTTTATCAGGTATAGATGATTCTTAATAATGTTCTGTTTTAAGGTTTCTCACAGTGCAGATCACAGCAGGCTTGGAGAAAAAGAATGTGGGATTTACATGTCAGACCTCACATTCATTTAAGGTGAAAAAGTAGAGTTTTCCTTTCTGTGGCCACTAAGCATACATTGCAAGAGGATTTATTAGTACAGTATATTTCTATGTAAACATGATGTTGGTTTATGGTTATGTAAAAGAGCATAGATTTACAGACTGATATGTAACGGTTTGTGAGACTTTCTAGGAAAAAAAAATCAGCAGCGTTGTATTGTGAACCAAGCTGTGGATCACATACCTAAAAAGAATTACTAATATTTTGTTTATGTAAAACTATTTTTATTTGTTTAGGTAAATTATTTACATATTTGTAGTTCAAAATTACAGTATATGAAGCTGGTTTCTAGATGTGAACCCAAAGGCTGGCCAAGAGATTGCAATAAACTTACTGCTTCCTCATGCCAGTGAACAGGTACCTTGGGGGAGGTGCTACAAGTAGATTTTACCTGCATCATCCCCTTAGAGTATGAATGGGGGTGGCACTGGAGGGGTTCAGTACTACAGATTACCCCCTGCTGTCGAATCTGCAGACGCTGCTTCTTTTGGAACCAACACTGCAATCTGAGTGACCAAGCGGCTGGCATCATGCAAGGTCTTCACTAGCCTAATAGTATGACATTTAGTTAGCTAAAACATTCAGTACCATAAACAATTTCCATATAGTTTCCTTTCTAAATAATATCTTTGTTTTCACTTGTTTTCGTGCTGCTGATGTCCTGGTATATTTTAGTTGGAGGTATTCATAAGATATTTACATGGAGAAGGAACACTTTTTATGCAGCTCTATTAATATCAGGATTAAGTAGTTTCTTTTCCTTGTCAGTAATGTTGACCCAGCAGGAATTGCAAGGTCACTAGGACAAAGAGGCAGTCACTGCATGTGTATGAGTTTTATTTGCCGGTGTCACCTGTGCTGTCACGCTCCATGGCAATCATAATCACGCTTATCGTTCCTAAGCTGCCAGTTTTGTGGTTCATGTAAAAATTGAAATTTGGTAAAAAAAAAAAATATATATATATATATATATATATATATATATATATATATATATATATATATATCAATGGCTAAGACATTTCAAGAGATTTATGAGAAAACCACAAGAAATAATTTCTGAGTCAGTAGGTGTAAACCCTAACTGAATGACCTTTACTTTGCTAAAGCATTGCATGTGCTAAAAAACGGTTTCCATTGTTAAAGTGTACGTTTGAGTAGGGAAGGGGTTGAAGCAGAACTAAACCGGCAATACTAACCTGTGCCCGTCCATTGCAGAATGCTGCCATCTTTGTCCTTTTCTTCCTGAAAGAATATCGCCAGTTTGATTGGCCTGCCTGGGAGGAGGTTTCTCCCCCACAGGGGAATTTCAATCATTTCCGGCACTTGTAAGGGAAATCATGATTGCCGGGTATATCTGGCAACCACCCTCAGTGACATTTGACATCTGGGCTACAATCAGGCAGCTTGGCACAGTAATTGCAGGAGGGACATCGTCTGTTCATTTCTGCAATAAACATCTGCCTGATCTCCAATTATTCAAAGTGGGACTTTCAGGAGAATAACTCCCCAACTTCTACTGTGAACACTGTCACCGAAACAGAAAGTGTGGGAAATCCAGCATTTTTTAAAATTATGGGAAATCTTTTATTAGAGAAACTTGTTCCGGAGACAGCTGTCTAAGAAATGTATTCCCCTCGCTATAGGAAATTTCCACTAAAGTTTTGTTTTTGGCAAAAAATGACCCAATGGGGTTTTTTTTTAAATGTTCCTACTCTATCCAAAACTATAGGTTTAGTCTGATCATGCTTTTTAATAGTGATGAGTGCAGTAGCTGTGAGAAGTCTCCTGAGAATGACAACAGTGGCCTGTGTTTTGTAGATCATACCAGAAGGTTTTAGAGTGACAACACAGGGGCACATTTAGGTGACAGGGAAATGGTGTTGTCAGCAAAAGGAAGTATATCTCCATAGCAGGTTCACCAAGGATTATTTTATGAAAGTTTCAGATTTTAAAATATTGAAAATGAATGTTGAATTTACATGAACACATGATGCCTATATGAGATACATATTGATGAAAAGCAAAATAATTGAAAATATCACATTGAGGGCCTCGTCCAATGCTCTGTAAAGAGCTAAATAGAAGCGTCAGGCAAAGCTCTGCAAGAGAGCAAAGAATTCAGCTGTGTAAGAAAGTGTTTGTGGAATAGGTGTTTAAACAGTGTGTATGGCCTCATACAGGGTGCCTAAATTCTAAGTTATTATTCCTTGTCCAGGTCCTTCATTACCACAAAGCTGATATGTAGTTTTTGTAGTTGTGTTGCTCCCTCTAGTGCTGAAAGACAAGAATACAACCACAGAAAATACATTTTTTTGTGGTAAAATTGGAATTTTCCTTTCTTGAACTCTAGCTGGTTTTGGTAAACATATAACACTTACTTATTATAACAATACTTATTTTTTCCCCTAATAATTATAGTTTGAAAACTCTAAGATCAAGTATTCATCCTAATTACTTGATTCCATTTTTTATAAAGACCAGGCTACACTTGAGTGTATGGTGGGATTGGGAGACACAGAAAGCATCCAATTTAAGTGCCTAATTTAATGATTACTATACAGGGAGTCAGTTATTTGGAGGGGAATCTTACTCATCTCATCTGTACCAAGATTGAAAACATGTGCCATATAATAGCAAGTTTGTAAAGAAATCTAAGTGTGCTGGATCACTCAGGTTCTCCAATGACAGTCTATTTGATCCAGTTTTGGAGAACCTTAAAAAATCAGGTCCAATATTTGTGTGTGTATGTCTCTGTCTCTGTCTCTCTCTCTCTCTCTCTCTCTCTCTCTCTCTCTCTATAAATATATATAGAGAGAGGGAGAGAGCGAGCTTTTAATTTTAGAAGGGCTTTAATATTGACCTTGAAATTCCTTATTTGTTCTTTGCGAATTGACAAATGTACTTGAAAGGTAAGTAGGGTAGAGTCAATGTACTTTTATGCACTTGAAGGTTATTATATAGACATGGGTGAAGGTACAGATAAATGGCCAGCATGCAAAGTGTTAATTCTTTGTAAGTAATTACATTCTGTAATGTGCTGTAGCTTTATTTGTGTTTGTGATCATACAGAGGGACAGAGCCGCTTTGTGGGCTGGCAGTAGGGGAATATTATAGTACCAAATGTAAACCTTGGCTTTTATCAGGTTGACCAGGGGACATGTACCTATGGGCATGTGATTTTCACCATAGTGTACCTTAGTAAGAAGCTGAAAACTAATGATCATTCACTTTGAACTAACACTTTGCAGTGTGCTTCTTAACACATGCGCCCATGTCTACTTACCAGCATCCAAGTAAATTAAAGTACATTCACCCATCTCAATTCACCCAGAATGCATTAGCCAGCACTTTTCATCAAATTCGCTATACTAGTTCAGTGTTCTCCCCAGCCCCTTTTAGCTGGGCGCACCACCCTGCACTTTTCAGCAACCACCCGGCTGTTTTTGGGTGGTTACTGAAGAGTTTGGTCACAAATCAGGGCCTTCCACCCACCTACAATTTCTTTCCACCCAGCTTAAAAAAAATTCTGGGTTGAGCACTGTAGTTGAATATCACTGAACTCCTAGGGTTGGGTTGGTTTGGAAAATTATTAGCCATATAGGTAATGCTTTGTGGGTGTCAGTCTGATATTTCACTGCAAAGATTAAGATTGGAGAAGGGGAACAGCAGAATTATGCCACTGTATGTTTGCATCATGACTTACATTTGAATTATTTACGTATGTGCAACATAAAAGTAGAAATATGGGTACAATTAAAAATTTTCATGTGTATTGCACACTGTGACTACCAGTAACACGGCTGCTTTGACAGTTTTATAAGCAATAGTAAATCTGTTATTTTCCTGCTTCTGTTTCCACTTTTCCAGGTGGCCAGACTGTTCAACAAAGTATGTGACAGTTTCAGTTTTTGAAACCATGAAATACTATTGTGCTGATCACAATGATCAGATTTATTATATGGCATAAAAATATTTAACAAAAAAAAAGAAAAGCTCCATTTTTAATGTACATACTACAAATCCCTTTAAGATTACCCTGTCTGCTGGGTGACAACACTGCAATTTTCACTCCATTTCACTCCACAATGAACATTGTTGTCTCCCTGTTTCAGGTACTTTATGGGCAAATTATGGGCTCAATTAACAGCATTAACTGGTAATAAATCTATGTTACAGGGGGGACCAAAAAGTTCTCTAAAAATGACAATGACAGACTGCATCATATTTTGTCATTGTCATTTTGTTTTATTTCATAATTGCAACTTATTGTTTAGCCAAGTTTATTTAAACCATATTGTGTTTTCTGGCCTTCTATCTACATTGACAATAAAGTGGCTAAATGGTTAGCATGCCAGCTCTTCAGTGCTGGGGATCTTGGGTTTTTTTTCTATTTGCTTATGGTTTGTATGCTTTCACTTTTTTAATTCTAGTTATGTGCCACAACCCAGAAGTATACATCTACATTTATTGGTAACTGGCTATACTGGTCAGTGCCAGAAAATCCTATGGTAGAGAAGGACCTGGCAATCTACTTTTTTTTTATCAGTAACCTGTCATGAAAACCCAATGATTATCTAAAAACTCAATTATAAAACACAAAAAACTAGCAGAACAGGTCCTCATGCAGGTAATGCAGACAGACATTGGTCATGTGAACAGAGGTTCCACTAGATGGCAGCATTTACCAGTTTATTTTCTGCCCCAAGCTGCAAGGAGCTGAGTCCTCTGCATGTTAACAAGCACTATTATTTATAGAGCCCATCTAAATAAGAAGTGTGCAGTTGACAGTTCCCAGTAGGTTTCCTATAACACCGTGTTAAATATAATACACCCATGGCCTGCATCCAGTTTTCCCAGGACAGATTTGTTTGCATCAGAAAAATGTTACTTTTTCAAGTTCTACACTATGATTAGGATCTGGATAGGTGGCATGCACCACATTCTAGGGACCAAGAACATTTCCTTCCCTTTAAAATCACCATTGCTGATTCACAACCCCTGCACGTGCTGAGCACCTGCAGGGGTTTGTGTAACAAACAGCTGCCTGCTCTCTGCTACTGATCACTGAAACCTGTTTAAACCATTACATGTTAGTGTCACATCAATCATCATTTTTGGAATGGTCTGATATTTAATACAGTTTAATGAACATTTGCCCAAAACCATTATTAATTCGACCAAATTGCATGTTATTTGCATTTTGGGCAATTGCATTTAAAGGGTTACCAAATAATCAATATAAAAAAACAATCTGAATATAAACCCGGGTACCTTTTTATAACTAAAAAACAGGAAAATCTGAATTGACTATTAACCTAGAGCATAAAACGCCATCTCTGCTAACGTTATCAGTAATTACCAGAAATGCCAATACATTTTATAGAAATGGTGTGTTATTTTTTTAAAATATTTAATAAAAAGGAGAAAGAATAAAAAATCGCATGGGCTCAGTCTCTTTATCTTTTGTCCTCCCTTTTACACATTAAAGTGTTTTTCACTTTTGAGTTGGTTATAATGAGTCATTTTCTCTTAAATGATCTTTTGTTCTTTATTGTTGGCCACTAGTTGATGGCACTGTCTCTCCATATAAACTGTGTTACAAACTCCAATAATATCAAGTTTGTTATACACTTTACATAAGGGCACAGTGCCATCTATTGGCTTGAACTGAAAATAAAGATTCTTTTTCTAATAGCATTTTCAGCCCAAAAAAAAATCTTGGTTCATACTCGAGTAAATACAGTAATTTCCAGATTTAATAAACCCCTAAATTACATTAGATTTAAGTAGGTTGGGTCTGTATGGAGAAATGGACAGACCCCAGAAAAGACTGCCAAATAGGGTAACATTTTGTAAAGTAGAAAAATATGGTAGAATCAGGATTTACAACTGCAGGGACACATGTTATGGTAACATACAACTACATGCATTGAATATAGTCTGTAGAATTTGGCCGCTTTCAGGTTTTTAGTTGAATCAAGTAGAAAAAATATTCTACCAGACACAAATTCTATTTGAATGTCCCACACTGTACAGTGAATTTACACAGTAGAATTGTCCCTTTTCATGTAGAATTCAGGTAAAATAAAGCCTTATAACCCTAGGGAGGTGTCTTACAGCAATGTCCCACTGTGTATGATGTGTGTAAAAACCAATGATGGATGTAGCCAACAGTGGGCCCCTCTGCCAAACACACTTTGCACTTCCCTGTGTTTGCCCTTGGTAAAAACTCTCTCAGTGCTCACAATGGACATTATACAGGGGGAAAGAAGCCTTCTGATTGACTGGCATAGTAAATATTGTGTATGGATCTGTAAATCTCTCTATCATATATTATTATGGTAGCCACCCCTTGTATATGTAAAATTTATTATAATAAAGATAAGAAAGAGGGGGGTAATAGGCTAAAGATAATAGGTGTATTTTCAAAAGGCAAGCAAAATAACAGTGTACAGAGATTCAACTATTTTATCTAAAGCCCACTGCAACGTCATGGGATGTGGACTTCTTAACTATACTACTAGAACATGATCTACTGTGGAATGTCTTGTAACCCGCTGCGCTTCGCCTTATTGGCTTCTTCAGGGTGGTGTGTGTGTGTGTAAGATGTGGTTACTCTAAATGGTTTTAAGAAATTACTTAAGGTTGGTATGTGCAAAAATAGGTATATATAAATAAATACAGTCTAACAAAAATAATTATGCTAGAAACTCATACATAGTAAGTGACAATACTGTATATAAGCTATACTCTGGTTACCACATAGTAAAGAAAGAAAGCAAAAACTTAGATACATTATTAGTAACCATATACACAAATATGATTTATCGATTGTTATGGTTTCAATGGGAGTTTTCTTTTGTAAACTGAGAGAATAAAAAAGTCAGATTTCTCTAAAAGTTGAATTTGGCATTGCAGATTGCATTTGATTCAATTTATCCTCATAATTAAATGTTTGTGTCAAACATTACTAAGCTAAATATTCAATGCTCAGTCCTAGTCATTTCTCTTCTGAGCTGCAGGCAGGTATGAGAGACACAGCTCAATGTATAATAATGCATCATTTGTGCCCTGTGACCGGCATTGTTCTGCAGTAACTCGCAGTAACGTGCGCTATGTGCATTCAGTATACTGTGGGGCTGTTTATTTTGAATGGCACCCAATGCACCCTTACAACTGTTCTGCATTGCAGAGTACATAGCACACACTACACAACAACAGCTGTGGTTAGAATTTAAGGTCAAATGAATGGACTGCTTTACTGCATTGTTTACAAAACATGGGTACCGTTTCTGTTTTATATCAATGTTAATAAATATAAATTACACACATTTTAAATTTATAGTTTTCTGAAATGCAAGCAGTGAAAGCAAATTATTAACCTCCTAAATTCCATACCCAGCAGAGTTCAGGCATGGGGTCCAATTTATTAAAGCTCTTCGAGTCTGAAGAGGATACACTTTCATCAGTGAAGCTGGGTGATCCTACAAACCTGGAATGGATTTCTTAAAAGTAATTTGCTATTTGTTAGCAAATGTTTTTAATCCTGTACCAGATTTATTCCGGGTTTGCTGGATCACATAGCTTCACCAATGAAAGTGTATCCTCTCCAGCCTTGGAGAGCTTTATTAAATCAGGCCCATGGAGAGCAGGAGCAGCACATGAAGCCAGAACAATGCAGGTCAGCCTTAAAGTGAACCTGTCCTGCATGAGATATGGGAGCTGCCATCAACTGTGTTTTAAAATACTACTTGTCTGTCTGGTATACTGAGTCATGTTTGTCTTGCTGCCCTGGTCATTAGCCTGCAAAAAAGGCCCAAAAAATCAGAACTTCAACAAGTCCTCCTCAAAACAAGTCCTATCTCCTGTAAAGTTTCTTTTAGGCCGATCATATAGAAAAAGACAAAAGCCCCCGTAAATGCACTGCAATAAGAAGAATAAATTGCTATTAAGAAGCCGGTATTGTCTGCTGTATACACACTCCATGAATGACCTTCTCTCCCAGGGATAAGGATGACACAGAACAAATGGAAGCACAGATGATACAGAATGGGGAGGATTACTCACACATTTCTGTATTCGTTAAGAAACAAGACTTCATCGTTCCTTTGTCTTATATCTCATGGAGGCCTCCACTGTGCCTTGAGTGTTTGGAGACACTTCTATTCCTCCAGTGAATTGCCAGGCAATGACAATATAAAAGCTTCATGTCCATGCTAATAATACATCTTTGTTGCTTTTATTGTCAGGATGAAGTAAATTCAAACTCAATCACACAAAATCCATATAATCTTTTGTAAAAATAAGTAATTTTCAACATTTATGTATGTGTCTGTAATTATTGTGATCATTGGAGATCCTTGTTCAGGAACTTCCTGTTATAGGATGACAACATTATTTCCCTTCTTCCCAAATGTATTACAGTATTGTCACATTACAGTATGTCAGGGACTTCTGATTCATGGACTTCACTTCAACACACATTAATCACATTAGGCATTGTTTACTGTTGTCACCTTCAGGGAAATCTGACCCAAGAATATATGCTGGATTTAGAGCGCATGATACAAACAGCTGAAATCATATGAAGTAGTGCACCAGACAAACTACTTTCTTTGGTATGAATAGAGTGTGGAAGTGTTAGAACCCCTTGTAAGGTTCTATAGCTGCAGTGTTCTCCCCAGACCCTTTTAGCCGGGCGCACCACCCGGCACATTTCAGTAACCACTTGGCTGTTTTTGGGTAGTTACTGATGAGTTGGGTCACAATACAGGGGCTGCCACCCGCCTAAAATTTCTTCCCACCCAGCTTAAAATAATTTCTGGGTTGAGCACTGAGCTGTCTGTGTTTTCATTAGGAGAGCCCCCCCACTGAGACAAAACACAATACAATAATGGTAAAATCCCACTCTTGATGGGGTCATTGGTAGAGGTGTCCCCAACACCCCAACACAAGATCCCACCTCCAGTCCTGTGCTGGCAACTTTCTTGCCAGTTTGGATTTGCCATTTTCTATCCATAATATGAAGGTTGGAAACCCTGTTAGGTTTTTATTTTTGTCTGTATATCCAAGGGGGAAATTTTACCAGAGCAAAAAGTTAAGTCATTTCAAGTTACCCCCAGTTATATCCAAAGAAAAATGTTTGGTCTTTAGCTATACTTTTAGGGTCTATTTATAAACCATTAAATCTTAAATCTTCCTGGTAGGAAATCTTCTAGGTTCATGTATTTCAATGGTAGTAATTGATTCTCCATCAAAGAATGTTTCAATGAATGTCAGATTCACTACTTTGTATATAGACCCTAATAGTAAAGCTAAAGGCCAAACCTTTTTCTTGGGATAGAAAAGGGATACAACTGGAGGCATCTTGAAATTTGGGGCCTTTCCCATCACCAACTACATTTAGACCCCTTTGCCAGGAAGATTGTTTTGTTTATTTTTTTTTTTCTATTTGTGTAGTTCAAATATTTTGTCTGTTTCAGATCAACCCAGATTATCGGGATGTCAATGATGGCAAAGTTACAGTAAGTATCCAATTTGGTTTAAACATTGTTTTAAGGCATGTAAAAATGTAATTGGAGGGTGTGTAAAAGGGCAATTTCGAAATGTTGTCTGGGTGTGAAAGGGGATCACAACCCGGATTCTCAACACTGAATGTTGTCAATGTCACCACGGCAGTGTTCTCCCCAGCCCCTTTTAGTTGGGCGCACCCCCCGGAACTTTACAGTAACCACCAGGCTGTTTTTGGGTGGCTACTGGAAAATTGATTCACAATAGAGAAGCCACCACCCGTCCACAGCTTCTTCCCACCCAGCTATCTGGGGCTATAGTATCCGGTTGTTGACTTGACACAACAGAGGGGCAGAGAGCCTGGGGAAGGAGAAGACCTTGTGATTGGTCACAGTAAAGAAAAGGAAAAGTGCAAAGTGAAATAGATGGCAGCAAAGCAGATCAAGAGGGAATAAAGTTTTGGGCGGCCTGAGTGGAGTGTAGATTTGTCTCTCAATTCCACAGCGTCACTGCCAACGTTTTGATAAGCCCACCTACCTTTCTCAAGGAAAATTCAAAATGATGGTTTAGAAATACAGACAGATTATTAAATCTGTCCCAAGACTGGAGAAGATAGTCTACCATGGGAGAACCTGGGGTATCCAGCAAACCTGTAATGGATTTCTTAAAAATAATTTGCTATTATTTGGCAAATATTTTTAATCCTAGACCAGATTCATTCCAGGTTTGCTGGACCACCCAGGATTACCCATTATAATCTATCTCCTCCAGTCTTGGAGAGCTTTAATAAATCAGGCCCAATATATTGCTGTAAGTTCCTTTTTTGTTCCAGTGACAACTAATTACCCCTTCCCTTACTTCTCATATAGGTGTCATAGGAAGGGGAAATAAGAAAAATAATCTTCCCAATGAAGGCACAAAAAGTCAAAGAAATTTTAACACTTTCTTCCTTTATCCTAAACTTAAAAAATACATTTGGTTGGAGTGAGGTTTTTACATAATTTGTGATTTGCAGACGTATACTTCACTGGTGTGTTCAGATGTGTCAATATGGAGAAATTTGCTTGTCATCAGATTTATAAATACGTGTGGTGAAATCCAGGTTGAATAGCATATAGCTATTTTTGGCTCAAGTGGCGACAGTCTTTCGGCCTCCGTATTACAGAGGAGGGTGCCGGCATCGCTGAGGTGGATTGGATATGGTTGCTGTTTGCTGGTACCTCTCATAGAGGAGCTTTGTCCTGCCGTGGCCTTGTACTGCTTGGCTGTAGGACAGGGAGCTTATTTTATACCTCTCCGGAGAGTAGAGATGCAGGGCCAAAAGTCACAGCGGCTCAGCAATTCTAGAAGATTCCATCGCTCTTCCCTCATTTCTTTTACAAGTTGTTTTTTTACATTTACATTTTAAGAGCATTACAAAAAAATGTTTATTTTCTTTTAGTTTATCAGTTTGAATTTGGGAACC
Organism: Pyxicephalus adspersus; assembly: GCF_032062135.1. NCBI lineage: Eukaryota > Metazoa > Chordata > Amphibia > Anura > Pyxicephalidae > Pyxicephalus > Pyxicephalus adspersus. The sequence goes on from NC_092859.1 coordinate 26,687,709, forward strand.
AAATCTCAGTGTTTCATTGTTCTGTGACCCCTAAGTCTCAGTTATATAAAATATTACTGGATCTCAAATGTTAGTGTTTCATCGTTCTAGGTTCCCGAATTTCAATGATTATTTGTTCTTGGAACCAAGTAGTCAGTACGTCATTGTTCTGTGATTCCCACATGTCAGCATGTCACTGTTCTAGTGCCCACAACTATCAGTGTGTCACTATAGTGCCCCCAAGTGTCAGTGTTTCATTGCTTTAATGCCCCCAAGTGTCAGTGTTTCATTGCTTTAATGCCCCCAAGTGTCAGGATGTCATTGCTCCAATGCCCCAAAGTGTCAGGGTGTCATTGCTTTAATGCCCCCAAGTGTCAGAGTTATTTCTCTAATACCCCCAAGTGTCAAGAGTGTTATTTCTCTAATGCAGGGATGCCCACACTTTTTTGGCTTGCAAGCTACTTTTAAAATGACCAAGTCAAAATGATCTACCAACAATAAAAACTTGGACTTAATAACTCCTGTGCATGATAGAGTTCATTTTGAAAGGCAGGGCTCTGCGTTCTATTCACATTGCCTTTGCGATCTACCGGTAGATCGCGATCCACCTGTTGGGCACCCCTGCTCTAATACCTCCAATTGTCAGAGTGTTATTGCTCTAATGCCTCCAATTGTCAGTATTTCATTACTTTAATGCACCCAAGTGTCAGGATGTCATTGCTCTAGTACACTAAGTGTCAGTGAGTCATTGCTCCAATGTCCCCAAGTATCAGAGTGTCAGTGCCTCCAAACGTCAGTGTCTTAATGGAAACGGCTAGATAGCACCGGTACCCTTAAATGCTCTTGTTGTCATAAATAAAATGGTTTGATGTATGTATTGTTTCAGTAACTCAGATCAATCCAAAGGATTTTCAGTCACCCTGCTCACTGGTGCAAATAGGAACATCCTAGGTTAAAGGACCAAATTGTAAGTTTTGATTTCATTTTGTTTTCAAATAAAATCAATGGTTGTACATGAAATACAACTCATTTCCTGGATCAACCCCTTCATCAGGGCCTTTTAGTCTAAAGGATTACATGTAAAGTCTATTAACTATAAAAATAAAAGCACACAATTCATTCAATACCAACCAAAGGGTTAGTGTGTCAATCCTCTGGGACCCCAAGTGTCAGTGTGTATTGTTTTAAGACCCCCAAATGTTAGTGTGTTATTGTCCCAGTGTTCCCAATTTTTAATGTGTCGCTGTTCTGGGACCACCAAGGTTTATTGTGCCATTATTTGGGGATCCCAAGTGTCAGTGTGCCATTGTTTTGGTTCCCCTAGTGTCTGTGTTTAATGGTTCTGGGACACCCAAGTGTTAGTTTCTCATTGTTTTGGGAACATTCTGAGACAGCAATTGGCAAAATTTTATCATTGACCCACAATGTCAATTTGATATTGTTCTCAGACCCCATGGGCCTGATTTGTTAAAGCTCTCCAAGGCTAGAGAAGATACTTTCATCCAGCAAACCTAGAATGCATCTGATTCAGGATTTAAACATTTGCTAACAAATATCAAATTACTTAAGAAATACACTCCAGGTTTTCTGGATCACTCAGGTTCGCTGTTGAAAGTGCATGTTCTCTCCTAGGCTGAAAGTGCAGCCTAGGAGGGCTTTAATAAATCAGGCACCAAGTGTCGGTATGCCCTTATTTTTGTCTTATAGTTGTCCTTGTTATGTGGCCCACTAAGTGTCCATGTGTATTTGCTCTGGGATCCCTAAAGCTGCATACACACGTGCAGTTATTGTCGTTGGAAAGGATCTTTCACGATACTTTCCAACGACTAAGGACTGCACGATGCATGATTGAGCGTTGTACATACACCACTGTTCTGCTCTATGGAGAGAGGAGAGGGAAAACGACGGAGAGGCACCCTGCTGTGCTCTGTACCCCTTCCCTTGCATCCGTCGTCCATCGTCCTTGGATCCACCAGGGCGGTCGTTTGGATGATGGGCGTCGGGCGCTGTACACACGCCAGATCCTCGTCTAATATCAGCCCTGAGCCGATTATCAGGCGAGAACCATTGGACGTGTGTACGTAGCTTAAGTATCATTGTTACGTGACTCCCAAGTGTCAGTGACTGTTCTGGGATCCCCTAAGTGTCAGTGCATGATTGGTATTGAACCCCCAAATATCAGTTTGTGATTGTTCTAAGACTCCCAATTCTTAGCGTGTATATGTTTGGGAACCCCAGATGTCAGTTTGTCATTGTTTCAGGACTTCCCGTGTGTAGGCTGTCATTATTTTGGCTCCCCCATGTTTCAATATGTTATAGTTGTGGTTCAGTTAGTGCCAGTGTTTTCGGTTTCCTGTAAATGAAGTGTAATTGTACCACAGTACTCTTCTTTTCAATGTCATATAACTTGTATACTGGTTATTAGGGCATCAAAAGCAATACAAAGCAAGTTCTATTTGGGGCCTCTTACCCTCAGACTATCCCTTCCTCTCAATAAGACCATAATGCTTTGCATCCTAAAAATGTAACACTGAACCATTAAACGGAAACTATACTTTATACACTACTCTCTCCTCTACCTACAGCTAAGTACCAACCCTAGGTGATTGTTGTCTAGGATGAACAGTTATGCTCACCCCAGGTGAAAATCCAGCATGTCTGCAATGGTTTTTCAATTCACCTCGGTGCATTGATGAACAGCCAAGTGGGGATTACCATTGTACTTTCCTATGGAAGCGAGCACAGTACAGTTCACTCGTCCCTCCCTCTCGCCTCTCTAAAGAACAAAACGCCACTGTGTGTACATCTCCTGTCACTGGAAATGATCACAGAAGATTGTTGGTTTCATCACAGAAATCTGATGGTTCCAACTTCCACTCCATACAAGACATTATAATGATAGAAGCTTAGGCTCAACACATTCACCTGTCATTCACCTCCATAGTTTTAACAATGTTAACCTCAATCCCTTGACCCCACCCTAATACCCTCTTAACCTCTTGTGTATGCTTACCTGTCCTGGAAGCATCTGGCCAATGTGCTAAAACATCACAAATGGCCCCATGTTAAACACTACACTGCTGAGTGTGCCTGGGAAGTGCCAGCCTTCTTATATGAGGCACAGGTGACTAAACACTCTCTGGAGTCTCATTCTGCAATCTTCCACTAAGTCTTTTCACCTTTTTTTACATTCTGATGTCATCATGGGAACAGTCAGGGGACTTTATTATATTTACACACTGATAATAACAAGAAGGTAATATAGAAGCGCCGTGGGTGTATGAGGAGGCGTCCTGTTGCCTTATACGTAGATAATCACGTCTTATCTTTCTGGAGTTATAGTTAGCACAGGAGGGAAGCGACAGTTCAAGACCAAGAAATGGAAAACTGTAAAAAGCGGAGAAGATAATTTATACATCTGACAGAGTTCCCTCTCTGTGATCTGCACATGTCTTTGCCACACATCAAGCTCACATTGAGCTCTCGCAGCCATGACAAGCGCAGGGCTTGCAATACCCATGAGCGCTTCGCAATGCTTCAAAATGAAGACAGAGCGCAGTTTGTGTTGCTGTTCACTCGCAAGTCAATGGCTCTCTTGTGCCAGAGAATGTTATAACCCAGCTCAGGCCAAAACTTTTTGGAAAAAGCAGTGAAAGTAAGGATCATCTGCCAGATTTTTATTGCCTGTTTGCTCCATCGCTGGGGTGTGATCATCAGGATAGTAACTATACAGCCACGTAACTAAACCACCAACATTGATTTCCATGAAACCATCCTTATAAACCCTGGAGAAGGAGGTGGTTTTTAACTCCTAAAACAAACCGGGGTGATTTACTAAAGGAATGTAGGTTACTTACCAAGGTTGGTTCTTACTTTGCAATGGATAATTTAATTAACTTTGTAAACATTGTGGCATTGCAAACAATATTCAGTTATGTTCAAGAAAATAAAAAAAATTTTCTTACACATGATTGGATAGTAAAGTCAGCAGAGCTTCGTCTCATTTACTAAGATTACCTGTTGCTAACAAAATCCAACGTTAAATTTGGTTCCTCAAAACTCAGGTGTAAAGGCAACCCCTCATTATTGGCACAGCAAGTGTGCAGACCTGGTAACTCATTACAGTAATGGTGCTGAGCTCTTTTAATGGTCACAGATGTCATGTACGGGGAAATCGGTGTAGGGATGGTGGGAGCTTCTCATAACAGAATTAGCAGGTGTGCATACCTAGATATGCACACCTGTGTGCATACCTACATGTGCAGAATCTAGAGCAATTCCAAGATAATGTTCCTCCGACCTGGCTGGTTATATAGTTCTTCCTACAAACCTCCCTAGCTGACTTTTTACTGAGAAGAACTTTTGTCAGGAAAGAGCATTGTTAGGCTATACCAGGCTGATTTAGGTTCACTGCTTTGTAAAATTCAGATTCATTTCACTTCTAGTCCCTGTGATACTTGCATCTCAACATATTGATGAAAGACGGAATAATGGTGGAGACACCTTTTTCCATGACAACTCCTACATTCCTACCTTCCTTTTCCTATAGATGGAGCCTTTCATTTCCTAATGTTTTAGAAATAAGAAAGTAATTGTAGATTTTCCCAACATGGATACAAACAGCAGTAAAAACCTCACAGTGGTTGCAGCCCTGCACCATATTACCCAAAGCTTAAAAATAATTGCCTGGAGTTCTACTTTAATACCAAACTGGTTTTGCTAATAAATCCTAGCTCTGCTTTATTTTCAGAGCACCGAGGCTGCAAAATCTGCATATTGCTGTTTTTTTTTTTTGTTGCAGGATATTTAGGTGATTGCAGACTTGCAGGCAATGCAGCATTAGGGGTTAAGTGGTTGGGGGAACTCCACTTTCAGTAACACAAACTGTGCCAGCTCGGCTGCCTCGGAGGCTTAATCAGCTGGGGAATCACACAGCCTGTGTCTTCCAGGGTGTCTTGAGTGTTGGAGCGTGATGTCTCTGCTAAAAATGGAGATGAGTCACGGCTGAGTCAACAGCGAAGGTGTTTGTGGAAGCGAGAGGCTTCACAGGGGTCTGCAATACGAGCAGAGGCATTAATGCGCCCGTGCGCTATGTCACCCGCTGCCTTCTGAACCACCCCCTCCTCCGATCACTGACGGTTATATTACCACAAGTTACCCCTCCGCCTTACATCTACAGACTTTGCACCATATGCTGGGTATTGGTTTAAATTGATTTACTAGTTTACCAAAACCTCCTCAGTCTGTTCTATGATGACAATGGTTAAATTGCTGGCATGCATATTTTACAGCAGGGGGTTCCTGGATGGGCACAGGGGTAGAGTTAAAATGCCCCAAGTGTGTAGGATTTCCCATGTTCATTTTGTATATTTGTCTTTTCTTTGGATGCTCAAACAGCAAGATCCCTCCCTCCACTGCTATAATTCACCACTCTGAGTTGGAGTTTTAGGTGTCTTCACCCCTTGTGTATCACAGCTCCTCCTATTACATTTTCCATCATTTATATTATAAATACAAATCCAGCAAGGTTGGTAGGGGGCCCTCATAATGAGCACAGCAGTACAGAAATAAACACAGAAATTAGTTTGGTAATGGGAGTATAGAAATTGTATTCTTACTACATTTTATACCAGCAACAACCCTCTGATATGTACACAGTATGATCTATTTGTACAGAAGATGTAAGATGTGTATAAATATTGAAAACAATGATCTTTTGTAACATTTATAATAAAATATGTTAGATTTTCATGTGTCAGTTCAGCCATTCCCTAGAAGACAATAGGCCTGTTTTTTTTAAAGCTCTCTAATGCTGGAAAGGATACACTTTCATTAGTGAAGCTGGGTGATCCAGCAAACCTGGAATGGATCTGGTCCCAAAACGTTTGCTAACAAATCGCAAATTACTTTGAAGAAATCCATTTCAGGTTTGCTGGATCACCCAGCTTCACTAATGAAAGTGTATCCTCTCCAGCATTGGAGAGCTGTAATAAATCAGGCCCAATGCCTCTATCACAAGCAACACAATCTTCATATAAGTACTGCTATAAGTACACAGTCTAGTGTACCTAGACCCTAGAATATAAATGCGATATCTTGCAGCTTACTAGTCCTTGGAGATTTCATTAGTTTTCTGTTATTAGAACACAAGTCAGCCTTGATAATGAATCAAATAGGGTGTACAGATTGCATTGACAATGCTGCTCCTTTATAAATACATAGCATTGTTACGCAAGAACAGGAGTTGTTTTAATGGCAATAATGGCAATAGAGGAGAAAAGCCTAAAAAAAAAAAAAAAAAAAAAAACCCTATGTCTGGTTTGGGTTTCACATAAGCTTCAAATTGATCTATTTCGCATTGATTTGTGCAGGTGCCTATTTAATATTTGTGCTCACTTTGCAGAGGGAAGGGGAACTGCCAGTATCAAAGCGGAAATGGCAGGCGGGAGAGAAGATCATGTTCACACTTGTGTCCGTGCCTCATGGGAATGACATTGCATCACTCTTTGAATTGGACGCCACAACGCTGCAGCGGTCTGACTGCTTGGTACCCAGGTAGGACCGTAATGCTCCAGGTTGTTCCAACAATACACTGACACCTGACAATATTTTACCTGATCAGGAAGTAAGAGAAGAGCATCTCCAACACAGCACTAAAAAAGCTGAAGGGGATTCTAATCTTCCCCTAATCTGCTGGAAAAAATGTAATTTACAGGCTCATTCCTCCTGAATATGTCCCCTCATTTCCTGTCCTTCAAGATCTGTCCTTCCCCATCAGGGGCCATAGACAGCAACAAAGACCTGTCCAAGGTTCCTGTCCTTCAGGATGTCCTTATCAAAATATTAAAAACTGGAAGGTGTGTAATATGGAAAAAAACTGAAAAAAAATTGTATTTCCAAATGTAGGAACTCCTATGTCAGACTGCGACATCTTTGTACCAACACCTGGGTGACCAGTACTAGCATTCCTATTGACACAGATGAGGAAAGGCCCGTCATGCTAAAGGTAAGAGACCATTGCTGGTAGAATTATTGGATAAGACCATTCATATAGTTCGGTCTTTACCGGATTCTGGCAAGTTGAATCAATCACAAACAATGGTGAGATCCTTTCTTTGTGACCAGAGTTTGAGCATGTAAATCTGTCCAATAGATCGGAACATGCCAAACAAAGGAAGATAAGGAAGCTTTTGCCATCATTTCTGTGCCACTGTCTGAGGTTCGGGACTTGGATTTTGCTAATGACGCCAATAAAGTTTTAGCCTCCACAGTGAAGAAGTTGGAATATGGAACGATTACTCAGAATGAGCGAAGGTTTGGCCATTTTCTTCTTCTTTTTTTTTTTGGACAACCCCAAATAGTTTGTTTTTCTTTTCATATCTCATATATGTATATTTCATATACGTCTGATTGAGTGTAATGTATGTCATATGCACTGTTAAACCCAGGTGAGAAGAAATTGTAGGTGGGTGGTGGGCCCCTGTATTGTGACCCAGCCCTTCAGTAACCAACTAAAAACAGCCTGGCTACTGAAAAGAGCCGGGTGTTGCGCCCGGCTAGAAGGGGCTGGGGAGAACACGCAAATAGCATGCTGAACAAATTTGGCTGCTTTAAATCAGTTCTGTAGTAGTTTTCAAACATACATGAGACACTTGTTTTGTTAAATAATTTTATTGCATTGCATTAAATAACTAAATCATTTATGCAGTGACTTTTGCTGAAAGCAATATATTGTAATATGGGAATATGGGAATATAGGATAGGAAATTATTGAGGTGACCATCAATGTCACAATTTGTCCAAAAAAAATTAAAATGAATGCCTGATCTGCTCAGTAATAACTGAGCCATAGACATAACAATCTGATTTATAATATCTATATAGTCATTTTTAGATTTGCATGTTCTTTTTGTTTTATTAGGGATAGGTTTAAACAATGAATTTTTAAAGCAAATATTGCAGACATAAAATAGTTTGCGTTAATTACTTACATTCTCATTTTCAGCCTGTAAGAGGAGCTCCTCACATGTTTTCTATGCTCTCTTTATCTACTTAGCAGAAAGTTTGCTGTCAATAGCAAAAGCTTACATTCACTTGCTTGGCTGAATGAATTAGCAATGACTCCTCTTCTGTTCTCCCTCTCTTTGTAATGCTTTGTTCAGAGGGTTGCATTAAAATTTTCAAGTAGAGAAAGCCTTGAAAGTGAAAAGCCTCCGCTATGTTCGTATATAAAAAACTAAATCCTGCTGGAAACCTGAAATAAATGTGATTCATGAAACATGTTTTTTATACAAATTGTAAAATGCAAACAGATAAAAAAAAGTGTCAATAAATATAAGGTTGAAAATAATAAAATACAATTGATCCCTAAACACAGTGCAAATGATCACTTCCGGGACTAAATCAAGATAAACTGAATTTTGTTCTGTCTCACATTACAATAGACACAGAAAGGATTACTTTAAACCAGCGCTTTGTTAATATTTTCAGAATATGATCTGCCATCTGTTGCCGTGCATATGAATCATGTGCTTTCTCCATTCAGGTTTGTAACCAAACTCTTGGAAGATCTAATATTCTTTGTCGCTGGAGTCCCGAATAACGGACAGGAAGTACTGGATGTGGTTGTCACCAAACCCAACCGAGAAAGACAGAAGTTAATGAGGGAGCAGAATATTTTAGCTCAGGTGAGCAGCTGTAACCTTATCATGATTAAAAGTCCACACAGAATTAAAAGCTTTTTTTTCTATGTCTGTAGTCCTCAATATGATCTGCTGCAAATAAAAGAATCAATGTAGAGCAAGTCAAACGCAGCCTCTAAATTGTCTTCTATGCCACTCCATTGAAGTTAATGGAGGTAAACAACACCCATATACACAACCCCTCAGGTGCCTGCATGGATTGTATTATATTTATAAAAAAAATAATTAGTAAGTAAATATAATACATAATAATATTTATTCACCAATAAACCAAAAAGGAAACCATCAAACAGACAAAAAAAATTTGGTTTATTTTCGGTGCAGTTGTATGTATGTGTTATTACATACATTTTTTTCAAGATCTTTTTTTTTAAGATGTCAGAACTGATTTATAAGCCTGGAGATCCCAACTGAATAATAATATTAATAATAAAAACTGGAACATAGGCATGGAAGGCTTTCATCAGCTGGAACTACATTAAAGAGAGTGCCACGTCCTGTCTGCTATAGTTGCATGAACAGCAATGAGCCAATCACATATGCAGCTAATGGCATTTCTAGGAAAGTTATGGCACCCTATAGTACACAGAACGTCTTATTTTTTTTGCTAGTTTTTAGAAATTATGTCTGGCTGTAGATTGAATTAGGCAGTTTTATCAATGCTAAATTAGCAGAGAAGTCTTTTACACAATCAATATAAAATTGTTTTTTTTTTTTTAACAAAGGTACCATTGAAAAAAAAATGCACCTGTCACATGTCTAATAGAAAACAACAATGGAAAAAGAGATGTATGCTGAAAGTGTAGCCAATGGTAGAGGAAGGATGTAAATGGTGGGACAACCTATGGTGGTGTCAATTGATAATATCTGATTGTATATTGAGAGCTCATTCTACATTTAATGTGGTGAAGAGATTCAGTTCAAAGATCTTGCAGCTGTTAATGTCTAAACCTTGCCATCTATATTTTATTACATGGTAAAGAGATGCCTCTTACAATGCCCTACATAATGAGACTCAGAGACCCTGTTTTTAGTTAAGTTTCCTACAGACTTTTGAAGAATAGTTATTTTGTTAAGGCTTCTTTTCCCTTATATGTGGGAAGTTAGTGAATAAGGAAATATTAAATACAGTTAAATGTAAATATGTTAAATAAATAAGGATTTCTTTTATCTGCAGAATAATAACTAATGTTTCTTTTCCTATGCATTTCCCCAGATCTTTGGCATTTTGAAGGCGCCATTCAAAGACAAGGCTGGCGAGGGCTCGATGCTGAGACTTGAAGATCTGGGGGACCAAAGATATGCCCCCTATAAGTACATCCTGCGACTTTGCTATCGTGTCCTTAGGCATTCGCAGCAAGACTACCGAAAGAACCAGGTTAGTTTTAGATCTTGGGAAGCTTGATTGTTGTATTAATAGAAGGCAGGTAGATTTGAATGCATCTATTACAGGCCTAAAGTGTGTGGTTGCATACTTGTTGAACTCTTTAAAAAACAGAAGGCCATTATAAAACAAAAGAGTAACAAAGGTGATTCTGTATTCAAATTCAATCCAAATTAAATTAAAACCAAAAGAAACATGGCACCGATATCGCTGTAAATGGAAGAAACTCACTAGCTGTTATTCGCTCTTCACAATAAAAACAAATAGTTGATTCAGAGCTCAGTTTTAAGCAGGAAAATAAAATGTGCTGTTACTGACATCTTGTGAAATGTACCTGTAAGAAGTATGTAGATTAGGAGCTGCTGTCATCTTTTTGATCTACACGTTTGCTTTGGGTCAGTCACTCAAAGGTTTGAAGCCAAAGACAGCCAGGAAGCTGACATGTTTTAAACTACAAGTTTCTTTTTAACTTTTCTAACTTTTTTATTCTTTGGTCATGTGAGTTTTTAAACTTTGTGTCCTATCTCTAAAAAATCAGCTTTTCACATTTTAGGATTTATACTGGTGCCCTGAGGCTTCACAGTGTGACGGCTAACACTGTGATTAAGTCACGAGGACTGAAAGAGGACATTTACTCAATTAGGGTGGCTTCAGCCTGACATCTAGCCCAGTCCTTTCATCCTTATTCCCAGCTCATAAGTCAATTGATATTCTTTTTTTCCCAGGAATATATCGCCAAGCATTTCTGCATCATGCAGTCACAGATCGGATATGACATTCTTGCAGAAGACACCATCACTGCACTCCTACACAATAACCGCAAACTGCTGGAGAAACACATTACCGCCAAGGAGATTGAGACCTTTGTGAACTTACTGAGGCGAAACCGAGAGCCAAGGTTTGTTTGAGACCAGTTCAGTGTTACTCATTTTATGGTTTATTAGGTATAAACTGTTTACCAGATAACTAATTCATTTATTTTCTGTCAAAAGGAATGTATTTAATGTATAGAGTTTAAGCACCTCTGTATGTCTATACCCAAATCCCATTAAAGTTTTAAATCTTCAATCCAGGAGGCATATCCCAGAGGAGAATGCAATATTGTCTGCATAAACACAATGCTAGTCAGGGAGACTCAAAACTCCCAGAAAGACAGAAACAGAATCACAAACTGTTCATTCCCATTATTTTCACCTGTACATTTTCCACCAATATGTCTTTGTTTGTAAACAAATCCTTTTTAATGTATGGCCTGTGTTTTAGTCCTTCATCTGTAGGGATCAATGACACTATGTAAATGGGCCTTATTCTTCTAGTCATGTAAAAGGCATGGTTTGCTTGAGGATTTATAACTTTAAGTTTATCACATTCTTGTTCTTTAGATTCCTGGATTACTTGTCAGATCTCTGTGTGTCAAATACAACTGCCATTCCGGTAACCCAAGAGCTGATCTGTAAATTTATGTTAAGCCCAGGAAATGCTGACATCCTTATTCAGACCAAGTAAGTACCTGGCTACTTTTATTAAGAATCTTCCATTAGTGGTCACCCCTAGGACCTTATATGCAAGGACTGAGTAACTTTACATTTGTTTTTATGTGGGTTTATGATGAGGATGATTTAGGAAAGGGGGGAAGGGATCATACATTTCAGCCCTTAGTATGTTTAAAAAATACTGGACCCTCCTGTAGCCAATCACAGCAGGAGGTCAACCTATACTAAACTGCATTTTGACAACATTCATGCCGCCAGACATTCCATTGGTGAATATGAGCTCTGGGACATTCACAGCACTCGACCAACCTATACCAAACCAAATTGCGAAAGCATTGATGGAGATAGGCAGTTCCGTTCTCACACTTTAGCAGCAAAGCAGTATTTCTGGTCTTCCAGTGATGGTATTGGTCTGCTGTACAATGAACTATACCAGATCATATTTCATGCCTTTTTTGACAGTTAACATAATGATGTATTGTGCCTCCAGACTGGTCTCTATGCAGATGGACAATCCCCTGGAATGCTCTGTGCTCGCAGAAGACATTGATGAAGAGGAGGTCTGGTTATATTGGATTGACAGCAATAAAGAGCCACATGGCAAAGCTATCCGACACTTGGCGCAAGAAGCTAAGGAGGGAACTAAAGCTGATCTTGAAGTTTTAAACTACTACAGGTGAATGTTTGAAACTTTAGGTGGAATGTTTAGTCTTGTTGTAAAAAAAGTAAACGTAAATGTAATATCATTTTCATTGGAATTTTGCTTTAAAACTGTGTTGGAATGTATAATTTTAAATTACTGTAGATACATCAGTGTAAACCACAATTTTATGACCTGAAAATGTCATTAGAAAAAGAATCTTGGTTTAAACTCAGGACAGTACAATATCAACTTCATCAATGACAGTAGATTTCTCAGCTCACAGCACTGCCTCACACACTGTATCAGCACTTACAAAATAACATTTACAAGCACACTACCTAAGAAATGCTCAAACTAAATAATTGACAGGAAAAAAAAATCAAATAGCTGAAAGGGAAAGTCAAGGACACCACAGATGGGGAGGAAAGGGATAGATATTTTTTGTAGTCCGCTAGACAGGGGATAAGGTGGGCCCAAGGTACTTGCTGCAGCTTCTGAAGTGTATAAACACCTCATCAAACAATCTGAAAAGGACAAAAAAATTAAGCAAGTTTTGTTATACAAATTAATTTTTTTTTTCTTTGGTAAAGGTATCAGTTAAACCTGTTTGCACGAATGTGTCTGGACCGCCAGTATCTTGCCATCAACCAAATATCCACCCAGCTTTCCGTAGACCTGATCCTCCGATGTATGTCTGATGAAAGCCTCCCATATGACCTGCGTGCCTCCTTCTGCCGCCTCATGTTACACATCCATGTGGACCGTGATCCCCAGGAAACAGTGGTTCCTGTGAAGTATGCCAGACTGTGGACAGAGATTCCCACACGCATCAGCATTCATGAGTGAGTGTTCTAATTCAGTCTCATTAATTTAAGCTATATACACCCATCAGAAAAGGGGTGTATATTAATGGATAGGTTAGGAATTGACTGTTTTACTGGGGGAAAGCAATGGGTCAAAAGTGGAGCTCCATGCACCATAGCCAGCTGACATCTTGTCCAGTTTTCTGCTGGAGAAGGGGTCTTATTGAAGGGGTCTTCTGGAGAGGGTTTTCTTCTTGAAGAAGGGGTCTTGATTGGCCAGGCCAGTACGCTGTAACTCCTGTGCATGTGCGTAGGAGTTCATTAATTTCTGGCAACCTGGGTTGGGCACCACCTGCACATCCACAACTCAATGTACATTCCGTGGAAGGTTCTGAACAGGCATGTATATTTGTTTATTGCAAAAGAGACATAGCATGTCCCTTCTGCAATATAGATATGCCTGCTGATTTTTTTTTTTTTAGTTTTAAAGTTTAGTTCCTCTATAAATGATAAGGGCTAATTTTTGGTTCCGTTGTTTCACTGTCAAGGTAGGGAAGGGTAAAGTGTGATTAAGGGACGTTATGTTCAAATAGTTTAAAGCTGCAGGTTGTCCCTTAGAACTCAACAATACTGAACCACTGGCACAGAGAACATATATATATATATATATATATATATATATATATACTATGAAGGTAGACAGTTGTGCTATAAAAATGCTAAGAGCAGCGAGATTGAATACATGCACTGCAGAATACCTTAGAGGAGGAACACACCTGACCCCCTTATTGGAGCGGTAAGCATTCGTACCCTACATATTTCTATTTTTTACTTGTAAGTTCAAATATGGCTAAGCTGGATAACCTGCAAAATATGTAACAGATGCAAACTATAAAAAAATGGATTTGTATAAATATTGTAAAATAATAACTGAGATTATATAAGATATCACTGTACATCACTGTACATGAATAGACTTTCATTTGGTGTAACAATCTTTCTCCATCTTCATTTGTCTTCAGTTATGACTCATTCACAGACTCATCTCGGGATGACATGAAAATGAAGTTTGCTCTGACCATGGAATTTGTGGAAGAATATCTTAAAGAGGTTGTGAATCAACCTTTCCCTTTTGGCGACAAGGAGAAAAATAAATTAACCTTTGAGGTACTTGGATTATATCTGTGTTTTAATAGAAAGCTCTCAGTAGCAATCATGCAACATGCAACTGCTGTGGCAGGCATTATGAGATGTCTGCATATTCTTTTCTTCTAATGTCCTAATGCATTCTCTGGGACTCCCCAATGTTTTATGCATCATGCACTTGAAAATTTGAAACCTACATCACAGCTTAAAAACTATTTGGCCAAATGTGTATGCATATTTATTCATATCACATATGAATCTGTTTGGCTTACCATTCCAAAACCTTGGCCAATATTATCGAGTTTTCCCCCTTTGTAGCTTTAATAGACTTTACTTATCTGCAAAACTTCTACAAGTTGTTGGAATGTGTCTATGGGAATTTATACATATTCAGCCTAAAGAGTATTTCCAAGGTTCATAATTGAACAGGAAAGACCCTTCTCCTAACTGGTACTTGAAGGCTGAAAGTGCACAAATGTCCTAAATGTCAATGTATGATTAGTACTCTTTACTATCAACACCTCAAGTCAAGGAGTTACAGGTGTATCCACATATGTTTGGCCATATAGTATAGGCTGGGGTTAGCCTTTAATTATAACTAGGATGGCACAAAAGTTAATAGCAATACATCTGAACTAAATGCTGCAAGTAACAATTGGGTCATTTGTTGGGAAATCTATGGCTGTATCCTAACAAAAAAGCACCCTTTTCTTCATTGTGTATTCATTGAACATCATTTAACGGTTTTGCCTAATACTTTCAGGTTGTCCATCTGGCCCGAAATCTCATCTATTTTGGATTCTACAGTTTCAGCGAGCTTCTGCGGCTAACTCGGACTTTATTGGCTATTCTCGACATTGTTCAGAGCCCAATGTCTTCCTACCTAGAAAGGCTGAGCAAATTCCAGGATGGAGGTGAGATTTAACCCAACATACTTAACTGATTTTCTGTTCTGATGTAAAGGCACAATGGCAATCTGTGTCTGTTCAGAAAGCATTATATATATATATATATATATATATATATATATAGTGCCCAAAAACTGATATATCTGCTTTGTATCCGCACTGGTGCATTACACAGGCTGCTCCCCAAGAACCAAGGTAAGTACAAAATGATTCACATTTTAAGTTTGGAATCTGAGAGTACATTTCCATAGAAAACCAAGCATTCCATCTTTTGGTGTTTAATAGTTACTCTGTTCCCAGGTAAAGTACTTTTTTGTTTTAGTAGCATGATTTTTTTTTTAAGTGTAATAAAACCCTAGAACAGAAATATAATGTATTGCAGCTTGCCAGTCTTTAGATGTGATGGCAGCATCCTTTTTCTTTTCTTTTCAGAATTTATTTTACTTGGTGTTCCTGTTAGAAATACTTCCTATTTCCTGGTTTCGGTGCTTACTTAATGTGTATTGAACAAAAGAATAGGACTGTTGTAACCTTAGAATTAGAAGTGTGTTGGTACTACACCTCCCTCCACCTCCCCCTTGTATATAATTGAGGGGAGGTGCTCTGCAAGGGCAGACATGGGGTCGTGCTGAGTGCGTTACTGCATAAGGGTCATGGACCCTCCTCAGTCAACAAGGACCCCCACAGGGGTCCCTAGTTCATTAGGTGGGGGTACCCAAGTCAGTTCTGCACTGAGGCCCACTGTTGGCTATACCTGCCACTGGTACTCTCTACAGATAACTCTCAACTGTAAATAACTACACAACAAAAAACTTTTCATGGTATATGTAACAAACCAAACTGCAGCAAATAGGAGGAGTTGTTAGGGTTTACAAACACTTCAGCAAAATAAAAATAAAAAACAATTTTCAATTTCGCTTGGCTGCCCATGTTGCTACTGGAGCTGCTGGCAAATGGTGGTTTAACCTTGCACAGCATTGTGGGAGGTAGCTGAAAGATATACAGGTGAGTCCCATAGGCAAATCTACAAGTTATACACCAGGCCCCTTGCATTGTGTTCGAAAGGAAGTAAGTTTCATACAAGGACTCTGTTATTGTGAGAAAAGTTGAGCTCAGTTTTGCATGAACATTCTTCTGAAAAGTTTTATAACAATCTGTAGAAATCTCCTCTGATGTCATCTAATATTGTCTATCATTACTTAAAAAAAAACTTTTACTTTATACTCTTGGAAACTTGTAACCTGGGCCCCTTCACCGCCCCCAGCCTTTGTGCTAATCTGAGACCAATTATAGAACATTTACATTTATTCTATACAATTCCATAGACCCTTAATAATTTCTTTTTCTCTCTCTTTGGCTTATCAGCACTTTCTGAACTTTGGACTGAAAGAATCTGATAAATTTGGTTTTTACCACGACATCTTTAAAATTCGTCTTTCATTGTCTTACATGAAGGTGCGCGGACAGCACATTGTCCAAGGCCTCTTCAGATATCTATATTAGAGCTATTGAGTCGTCTCGGTGGCCCACAAATCTTGCCCAGCGTTTTCAGCAGTAATTTTTGCCGTTTTAATTTTTTCCCCCTCCCTTCCTCCTTTTTCTGAAAGTCTGAAATGGTATGTATTCCCCTTTGTGTGTCGCGGCTCTTATCATATCTTTTCAACCTGAGAGGTAGAATGTGTCACTCATACAGCTGGCAGGTTAATGAGCTGATATCATCGGCAATGGCTCCGGGGCATCCATTGTCTTGCCAGTCATTAGCTAGCCTTGCATCAAGAACCGGCAGTTCATTGTGCGCATGAAAAGGCAAACTAGATCGTTCCAGACAGCTCGCTGCATCGCTTGCACGTCTTAATAGTTTTCTGGGCCCTTAATTAGCCTGAGTTTAAACTGTCGATTTGTATCATGCAGAATACTACTTGGCTTCTTTAGAAAAAGGAAAGGAGAAAGAAGTTTTCCCTAAGAGCCAATAAAACCTAAAGTGGTACTCCTTCTTGAAGCTAAACTCCAGACAGGCATAAAAGACACACACCAATGCAGCTCTGCATTATTTATTACACTTTTAAATTCATATTTGTGTGTTTTAACGCAAGCAATGCGAATTCTGAGTGTTGTACTCCACTGTACAATGGAGTTCAGACTGAGGGGAGGGAGAAGAAGTATAAGAAGCCTACAAGTTGTACGGCAGCCCAAAAGCATGCAGACAGGAGGAAGTAGCGAAGTGACAGAGAGATGAGCTTCTCAGTCTGCTCCTATCCATTTACTTTGTGGGGCAGGGAATAGACCTGGAACAAAACTGAACTGCAATAGAGAAAAATCAGGTCTTCTGGCCGGGCAAGCAGGGCTATTCAGAGCTGTGTATATCTTCGGAATGGATAAAGAGAGATGCAAATCCTTTGGCAAGTAAAGCAGCTTTAGTGTATATATTTTATCTAGGTATTTAATTGCTTTTCCAAAGTTCAGATTTACATACATATCTTTGAACTGCTTTATCACCAACTTTTGTTCAGCCCATGTTTTTGAAGTATACCAGTAGCATGGCACTATTCTTGTTGCAGATTCCTATGTCGCTTCTCTGCTCATGCCCATGATCATACTGATGAGGACTTGCGTGTTCTTCTACTCCAGTAAACTGCAAACTCTTCATAGGCCAGCACCCTCGTTTGGGACAGTGGAGTCTCTTTGGCACACAATGCAGAAATGGTTTCTGCCAGTCTGATAGCTGTGCTGGTGATTAATGGATGTTAATGTATAATTATGTGCTAGACCATTTCTCTAGCAACATTTTAAATGCTACAAATGATTGGATAGGGAGATATGAACCCCAGATGGATGACGTTTAGTTTGCATTGTGTAACAACTTATTGTTTCTCTATAAAATAATAGTTTCATATTATTTCCCAACTTAGTTCTGCTGATTCCCCTAGTTCATTTTTAGCCACTTCCTCTCTACATGCAATCACCCGAGCCAAAGATGGACATTATTGCTGTGGACCATGTAACGTTTCAGTGCAGCTGCTAGAAATCCCCACCAGTAAAGCATGTAAAAGGGTTGATATGGCCTGAGCGCAGTTGTTAGTATTCTATTGCAGGATCTGGCTTGGCAATGTCATATATCTGCAGATATTTTAAAAAAAGCTGTTGATCTTGCCATAAAGGTGACTCCATTGTCCCTGACTTTTAATTGATCCTATGTTACAATTCCTTCACACTGGCATTGAAAAAATATTGTGGCTGTTTTATCACACAAACCTGGTCTGTTATTGTTACCATCAGGAAACCTTGTTGTTTTGCAAACTAAAGTGTCTGTTTAATAATGTTTAATGCAAGATCTACTCAAGATTCACTCATTTTTCACATGAGATTCTATAAGAAAACAAATGATTCTTGAGTGAAAGTTGGGTGATCTTGGATGAAAACAATAAATAGGACCCTAAATATAATTAACTTCTACATCTACAGTAAGGAAAATGATTTATGTACTCACACCTTTCTCTGAATGATGATTAGGGGCTGCCTTTAGCTACAAGCTGTAATCTCTCACTGCTTTCTATGTGGGAATTAAGCTGAAAATGAGAGATATGTTGTTTATATTTAGCTAATAGGAGTTGACATGTCTCAAAAATGTCGCCAAGCACTTTAGCAAACCTTGTTCCGTGTCTGCCTTCTTTAACCAACTTTTCCATTTACTTCTAACACATCCCTGTGGCTGCTCTGCTGAATTTACATCGCAGTCCTGACGTTTAAGGCCAAGCATTTAGCAAACATTTGGAAAATTATTGCTTGTACAAAAGTAACATCCAGACATTTGTTTTTTTTAGCATAGGTGCATGTCGAGTTTCTTATTTGTAAATTGCAAAGATATACATTTGGAGAGAAAACATAAAGTTAATATTATCACATATTTTAGTTTTACATTTATAAAATACATACAAAACAATTTCAGTTATACCCAAACAGGTGGTTTCTCTTCAGAGGTCTATCAAATTTTAGCAGAGAGACCATTGCTCCCTGTAACATGCTGACACAAGACACAAGTTTTATTTTGCTATGGAGATTTTTTATAACTGAAATCTTGGAACACAATTTGACATTCCTGTGTTTTTTATACAGGGAATAATGTAATGAGAACCATCCACGGGGTTGGAGAGATGATGACCCAGATGGTCCTGAGCCGGGGGTCCGTCCTTCCTATCGCAGTTCCAGATGTTCAGCCCAGTCTGCACACCACCAAGCAAACTGGCGACAGTGAAGATATAACTGTTATGGACACCAAACTGAAGATCATTGAGATCCTACAGGTAGAGGACATGTAATATGATGTATGTCAGGGCTGTACTGGGCAAACCTGGTCCCTTGCCCACAATTCATGTCTAATCACATGACTTTAAAGTCTTTCAGGGCTGATTTAACCAACAATTCCTGCCCCTTGTTACAATGACTTCCAGGTGTCAGATCTTTCCTGACATTTTGGTATTCTAAAAAAGCTTTTATTTTGGTATTAATGTCCATTTCCTTGCTTCAGTTTATTCTAAGTGTGCGGCTGGATTACAGAATTTCCTACATGCTATCCATCTACAAGAAGGAGTTTGGGGATAATGGAGGCACTGTGGACAACTCAACGATTTCAACAACCTCTCCACCAGACACACCGACCACATCAGGTGGGTGGGCAGCTGACCGTTTTATGTATCTGATATCATTTAGATCTTTTCAGTTCATTATAGCTTCTACGAAGAGGCTAATTAATTGCTAGATAAATAGATCATGCACAACCCAGCTTCTGAACAGGCAAGCATGTTTGCATTGGGCGAGCATACACACTTCTAGCTATAGAGCAAGAGTGATTCTCAATCACTGGCTTGTCTCAGTGACACTGTAAAACCCTTTAAAATATTCCAAAAAGAAACCCTGTGCCTTATCTATTCGAGTAATTCAACATCCCAGTCATCAGAGCTTCTTCAACAAGTAATTACTGGACTATCTGAAAAATGCTTTTAATCACTGAATCCTTAGATGACCACTACAGCGAGACAGCGACTTTTATTTGTGAGTACGTGCAATAAATGAGATGCCACTACTGGAATATACAAAGTCCCCAAGGATGGCAATCTGGTGGCTAATGGCCTACATATGTTTTAAATATGAACTTCTTCTCCAAAGTCTTTTTTTAATGTAAGTTCACTTTATTTTAATTTTCCAGCTGTTGTTCCTGATATTGATGAAATAGCAGCACGGGCTGAGACTATGTTTGCTGGAAGGTAAGTCACAGAGAATCCACCTGTACCAAGTAATTAATGTAGAACGACTTAAATTTTTTTTTAGCTTTGAATTTAGAGTAGTGGTAATGGTAGTAGTAATGGGTATTTTTGGCTATGTTTGCTCTGTTACCTCACTTCTTGTCCTGGTAATTATGTTAGATCCTAGATTTTTGTTATAAGAGCAA
The DNA here is from genome assembly GCF_032062135.1 of Pyxicephalus adspersus. Taxonomy (NCBI): domain Eukaryota; kingdom Metazoa; phylum Chordata; class Amphibia; order Anura; family Pyxicephalidae; genus Pyxicephalus; species Pyxicephalus adspersus. The sequence continues at coordinate 26,708,213 of NC_092859.1, forward strand.
TATTTGTTCTCAGAGACATTCATTCATAGGAGATCCTTGATGTTTTAATGTGATCTTGTGATTTGATCTGGCAGGGAAATTCAGGAAGGTCACGTAAGTTCTTAGTGTAGTTTTATAGCTCAGAAGGCAGATCTGACATCACCAGTTTAAATTATGGCTCAGCAAAGACAAGAAATTGGGAAATGTTTTTGTGTTGAGGAGATTGAATGAATATTTTTCTTTATTTTGCCTGACATATACTTCACTGCTAGATGCTTATTTTTGTTCTAATGTTTTTCCTAGCAAGGAGAAGAATCCTGTGGAACTGGACGATGAAGGTGGCAGGACCTTCCTGCGGGTTCTCATTCACCTGATCATGCATGACTATCCACCGTTGCTCTCAGGAGCTCTCCAACTGCTTTTTAAGCATTTTAGTCAGAGGGCAGAAGTTCTGCAGGCTTTCAAACAGGTAAGGAAGTCACCTGACTGATAATACAAAATCTACCTCTGGTCTTATTGGGCCACTTACCAATTGTACAGATTTTATACATGATGTTAAATAAAGATTAGTCTTCTTATTCTTTTCCTTTCCCTTTCCCTCTGTTTTATTGTGTACTTTATTTTAGTCCCGGTAGAACTTTGTGCTCCCTTTTGAAATGATCCTTGCTAGTGGGAAGAGCTAGAAAGGGGCTGTGCATAGCTTCCAAAAAATGCACAACCCCCCTATTACTTATTTTTAAAATAGTTTTAATTCTGACTTTCTGAAGGAGTTTACAAAAATGTTCAATGATTGGTTGTCAGTCTGTGGTTGTATTTAGCCCCCCCCCCCTCAGTCCACTGATTTCTATTAATTCCTTCCGGAGCCAAGAGTGATTTCCAACCATTTAAAAAAAAAAAAAAAAATCAAATTAAAAAAGGGGATTTACCAGTAAAACTCAGGCTGGGTAGGAAAGGGCTAGATGATACTGGATGTCCTACAGCCAGGAAAAGAGGTGGGCTGTAAATGACTATATATATATTTATATATGTATGTATTCCTGCACACCAGGTTAAGTTGACTGTATAGTAGCTATACCAATAGCTGCATTGATTATTAGACTGCACATTGACTGCATATATTAACATGGTGATGAATGAGATCTTGTATTCATATAGATGATAATGACCCTAATGCAGGCCTTTTAACTCAAATAAAGTCTCAATGTCATTTTTAATGCCACAATGTCACAACCCCATGTCTGGCCCCATTTAGAGTTGCATTATGTTGATATTGCACTTGGCATTATGGCTATAAAAATGCCTTTAGTAACTGCCTGGCTGTCCTGTATGATAACTACATCCCTGGCTTCATTGGCTATTAGGCTGGACAACGTCCATAGATAATATTACATGGTTTTGAGCATTTCTACAGATAGAATGAAATCTTGTATCTTCACATTATCTAGATAATATTTCTTCCTCTGTGCAGGTTCAGCTCCTGGTGTCAAATCAGGATGTCGACAACTACAAGCAGATCAAGGCCGACCTGGACCAATTACGGCTGACGGTGGAGAAGTCTGAACTTTGGGTTGAAAAGAGCAATAGTTACGAGAACGAGGAACTGGGAGACGGGCAGGCCAAGGATGGCAAAGAGCAGATTAATGAGGTGAATTAAGCTCTGAGCTGCTTGGCTTCTATTTCATTTACTGGCTGATTAAACAAAGGTCTGTAAATGGCAGAGACAAGTTCTCCGCACCCCACACATACAATTAACAGAGCAGGAAACTGACAAGGCAGTGAGGACAGGAGCGAGTCACTAACTTAGTGCGGGGGATCAAAAAAAACTCCAGGATCCGTTACTGCTAATTTTTTTAACCCTTTTGACCAGCAGTCACAAAAAATGCCCAGACCATAGCTGGCCCTTCTCATGTTTCCGACTTTACGTGGTCAAATCAATTTGCAGGTGTAGTAGCAAACAACTGTAAAAGTGAAATGCAATGGGAACCTTTTTAACTGTATATAATCCATTAAGTCACTGAGTCACTGGCCTCATCACTTCTGCACTAAATTTAACAATCCACATTTATAAGAATAGTGAATTACCTATATAGAGAATTGTCTTTCATGACATTTTTGTCTTGCTAAACTAAACACATGACCTTTAAAGAGTCGTTTGGAGTGCTTAACAGTGCTCCTGTCTATATACGTTGGTTCCTAGCCCAACAGATAAGGGGGAACCTTTTTTTTCTTTTGGAATTTTCTTTTATGTTTCATAGTGATAACAGTGGGTTGGCTGAGACTGTGTGGCAGCATCTACAGCATTACATTCTAATATAGTGGATATGTCTCTGCAGTGAATATTTATTGATATGTATGCATTAAGTTAAATAGGAAGGTGAAATTAAAGTGTATGCCTAAAGAAAAAATTTTCTATTAGTTTTCACTAAAATAATAGAAGGCTTTTCTGACATTTTTTGATGTATGTTTCCCATCTGGGTAGGTTTGCCCTGGTGTTGATTGTCAGTGAAAAAAAAGGGTGAATCCAAAATTTTAGTGTTGCAACCAGATCAACCAGTAGAGGTAAATCATCCAATGATACCTGTTTGGTTATATCTCACTCGTTTCCGTGACTTTACATGGATTTCCTCTACTTCCTATTCTAAAGGACTAAAGTAAATGTAAATTGTCTCAATGAGGTATAAAAACCCTTTCCTACTGTATCCAAAAATAAAAAAGTTTTTTTTACTTTGGTAAAATATTGGTGATTGTTGAACACAAATACTTGATACTTGAACATAAACTACATTTAAGTACAAAAATATAAAGAGGATAAAATGAAATAAAATACCCTGAATATACTTTCTCATTTAAAAAGCCCCTCAAATTTACTTGCTAAATAAAGGGCAATTAATTAAATTTTTTTTAAGGAAGAGAAACAAAAGTTTTCATACACATTCATATTCCTAATAACACGACCAGTGGAGAATTCATTGTACTGCTATTCTGGATGTCATTGCACTAAAAAGTTTAGGTTCTGTAAAACTGATGTTTTCTGTGATATAGCAAAGATATTTATACATATGACCAAACTATTCTCTATCCCGTTCTCATTACTGTTTGGAACAAAGGCTGCAGTGATAATGTCACAGTTGTTATCATGTTGAAATGTAATTTGTAGATTTTGTTTATGAAGGACGTGAGGACGGCTCTATCTTGTATTCACTTTAATTGGAACTTTAGAGGTGGCTGGATGAGAGATGATGAATCCCAGGGAGAATAAATAACACAGCATGATGGAGCTGCTTGTTATATAGAATCTCCCGATTCCTTATTTATAATACCTAATGTAAAATCTTCTGTACACAGACGGTAAGCTGCTAGGGACCGTGCTTGTGCCCTTCACTAGAGAGGTTGTTATTGTTAAAGTATCCCTAAAGCCAAGAATAAAAATGTAATAGATTGCAGCTTGTCAATACTTAGTATAGTTGTTGCAATAGATTTATTTTTACCTGGTGAATCAGGCAGCAACAAACTTCCTTTCCAGTGACAATACTCACTCATTGTACTGTATCTATAGCAGAGCATCGTGGTCACCTTAGAACAGCATTTGGTAAAACTACAGAACCCTTACCCTTTTGAGAGCATTGAACACCGAATAGCTATCCTTCCTCCTATTGTATGCTGCTTCCCCACCTCTTAGATTGTAAGCACTTCGGGGCAGGGTCCTCCCCTCCTCCAGTGTCTCTGTGTGTATCTGTCTGTAATTTGCAAGCCCTATTTAATGCACAGCGCTGCTTAATATGTTGGGGCTTTATAAATCCTGATTTTAATTAATAATAATAATATTATTATTATTTTTATTATTATTAATAATAATAATAATAATAATAATAATTATTATTATTATTATTATTCTTATTATTATTATAATAGAAATAATTGCAGTGGGTGTTTTATAGCTCTTGGTGTTAAAAAAACTCCTTTTAATGGTATATTTAACAGACCAAAGGGAACCAAATAATAACACCAAATATTTTTTATTAGGATTACATGCATTCATACAATTTAAAAACTAATTTCTCTTTTTTTTTCTTACAAAACATTTCATATTTTAAAAGATAAGACATATCCTAATAATAAATTAAATGAATTTGTATAAATTTTTGTGGTAGCACCAAAACAGATAGTAACTAAATTACTTATCAGAGGTTTTTAAAGAAGGTTTTTATTTATTTCCTTGTCCCTGGTAGGAAGCTATTCTCTTGCCTGTGTGGTCAGCAGGGCAGGTGGTGAGGGAAAATCTACCCAACAAACATATAAATGGCAAGTCTGCTAATGTCCAAACATTCTGATCGGGTTTACTTTACTAAAAGTACTACTAAAGGCACTTGTATGACAGTGTGAACAAGTGTAGATGTACCAAAATCCAATTATTGTGAATGCACAGATCTCCTAAAATTCCTTGTGCTGGCCCTGACTGAGATCATTCTTCTTCATTTGTGTCTCAATACTCCCCCTCTAAGACACTGCAGATCATATTGGGAGGAATTCAGTAACAGAGGCAGAGTTAATTATCCAAAACGCAGTGAGTGGGACTAATGGTGGCCAGATGTTGATTTAACAAGCTACAGGCATTTGAACCAGCAGTAACAATGCTGATAACAACTCCACCTTTAATGTTTCCTGCATGAGAGTGACAACTGTGCTTTGAATGCAAGAGCAGTGCAGCATCATTGCCACATGCCATCTTTTTTTTCTCTCTCTCTTTTATTATTGTTTACTCCTTGCAGATAATTACAAATGCAAGCATTTTGTGTTCCCAGGACACTTATTTAAAACCATTTATTTTGAGGTAGGAGGTGTGCCTTGTATGCAATTCAACGCTTCATTTTTTTAGTTTGTTTGTATATAGTTATAGTATTAATTTTCATTACTGGCTGCATGCTTCATTCCAGGACACAAGTATTCTAAGCCCTGTTGAAGATGGAACCAAGAAGCCTCAGATTGACAGTAACAAAGCCAACAACTACAAGATTGTGAAAGAGGTAATATACTATTTTCTTATACCTATTGTTGTTTATTGCATTTTTTAATTGGGATAAGGATGTTTTGTGTCCTCAGTAACATTTTCTACTAATATTGCAGATCCTTATCCGACTAAGCAGGTTGTGCTCGCAGAGCAAGAAGGGCCGCACCCAGCAGCAGAGACTTCTGAAGAATATGGGCGCTCATTCTGTGGTCCTGGATCTTCTGCAGATTCCATATGAAAAGGTATTTTCTGCATCAAGCAGATGCTGTCACCACTATAACCTGAAGTTACAATTCCATTGATTGAGTTTTCTAACTCTAACGTGGAAACCAGTGCTTTGTACCACAATGCTTTGTATATCAATTGTATGTGTCCTGAGAATGTTTAATAAGATTGCTTTAAATAGAACCAGACCATCCATTAGGTTAGCTAGACAGGGGTCTAGTTCCTAGTGGATGTCAAGGGGCACAGTTAAAAATGCAAAAATCACATATGAGTTTTACCATTATACTTAATTTCAGTGTTTTAAATTTGCAGTGTTTATTAAAATAATATCTGGTGGTCTTGCATGACAAGTCCTAGTGGTGTAGAATACTGGTGTAGGCTGACAACACTCTTATTGATTCCCAGTTGTACTTTGTTGTTACCAGTTGTCACCCTGTCACAAGGGTATCCGCTGGAGACTACTAGTGTCCTTTTCGATACACCTAATTCAGAAACGATCCACTATTGTCTCAATTGTGCTTCTGCATTGCTACTATCAAGCAGCCAGTCCAGGGCAATGATGTGCAGCCAATGCGAATGCATGCAGATAGAAGGTGTTTGGGGTAAAGATGGGGTTTTCTGAGGGTTTGCTTGTTTACTAAGCCTTTACCAGCCCACATACTTGGCATAAACATAGTAATAACATTTTACTAAACAAAGCTAGTGATGAGATGAAAGCCTGATCTTCAGTTTGTGGTGGGAACAAACTGATTAGACAATTTGTCTTCTTTGTGTTTTTTATCCAGACTGACGACAAGATGAATGAAATTATGACCCTCGCTCACAACTTCCTGCAAAACTTTTGCCGTGGCAACCCGCAGAATCAAGTTTTGCTTCATAAAAACCTTAACCTCTTCCTGACGCCCGGGGTAAGAGATTGCAACAGCTCCAAATACAAGACGAGGATGTAGATGAGTTGCAGGAAACCTGTTTTCTGTTCTTCTAAAGTGAAAGTTCTGCCTAAGAACAGATACAACAAATTCTTGCCATTGCCTTTATCAGACAGAAATACATTTTCTGTTTTCTTCTCTGAATTTGTTTTACTTTGTTATTGTTCCTTGACTTTCCCTGACTGTGGTTAAACTCCCCCTACAGCCATGCAGTAAGAGCAACCTTCATTTGCCAAAAAGGCAACAGAACAGTGGTGGGTAAAGCTTAGCTGAGCTAACTTAAAAAACTCAAGCTCTAGCCATCTTTTTCTCTTCTGCATCTTAAAGCTTAAGTCAAACATACTTTGGAACAGGCATTACGAAGATGTCTGTGTCTTTAACTTTGCAGCCCTCAGTCCCACAAAGTCCTGCATTTACCATACTCAGACTGTATATCAAGGGTGATTTCAAATATACCTAAAGTCAAACTTTTTGTGTTTTGGAAGGTGTAATGAGTTAGAACTCTGGTCAGGGTCTTATTGCTGTCATTGTCCTAACTAGGGAAATATACCTCTTTTTGTTTCTGATTGAAGCTGTTGTCACAAGGACTAAAGGTAAAGATAGATCAAAGAATAATGTTAGGGTATAAAAGGTTTAGATCTATTTTATTACTCCTAGTTATTTCTCCCTGGTGATTCCTTTTTCTGGGCTTATTTTAAGTGGAACTTAAGCCTTCTCTTCAGTCTTGCATTGTTGTACAGGCCCCTGCCCTATACAGATATTGCTTACTCTGATTTTACTTAACACTGAGAGATTCATACAATGTACAGTAGAAGCTGCATCAAGGTATACAGAGCCCACCTCATTTCCTGGCGGGCCGTCCATTATTACCTATATCCCTTTCTGTCCCAGTCAGACTGTCCCTGGCAAGCCATATTCATTTCAACTCTTTCAATTATGGAGGTTTAGAATTACATGCACATGCGCATGTTACCTAGGGTGGTCGGCATGCACACACAGTCTGCGTGGGAATACCCACTCCTACAGACTGACATCCACCCATCAAGGCTTTTTGTTCATAACTTCACCCAAGAGCCAAGCCACTAATCCACACATCCAGGCTAAGGTCTCTTAAGATGCCTAATGAACCAGGGGCTGTGATAATATTAGGAAGATATATAGAGCATCCCGTAGGCTGCTTCTATTAGCCATAATCTGCACTATTTTTGAAGAAAAGCACAGAGAACAATTAATAATGTCACTGGGTCTAAAAAAAGTAATTCAGAATAAACTTTTAGATTTAGGTCATTTAAATACAACCTTTTGGGATTTAGCTTAATTTTTTAGATTTGTATAAATGTATGTTGTCAGTAACAAAGCCTTGAAAGCGTGAATCTTTATTTATTTAGATTTTTGTTAAAAAATGTTATCATGTAAGTTCCATACTTTCTCCAAAAATTGGTCAACACAGTACAAGACCCTACTAATTCCTGCATAGGAAGAGATGATACCCAGGCAGATTAATCAAATTGTAGTTTTTTTGTTAAATGCTTTTGAGCATATAGTGTGTTTGTATATAGAAATGGTGCTCATTGTAGTTTTATTTAAAATTTAGCTTCTGGAAGCAGAAACGATGAGAAATATTTTCATGAACAACTATCACCTGTGCAATGAGATCAGTGACCGTGTAGTCCAACACTTTGTTCACTGTGTTGAGACACATGGCCGCCATGTGGAGTACCTTCGATTCCTGCAGACCATTGTAAAAGCCGATGGGAAGTATGTGAAGAAGTGTCAAGATGTTGTAATGACAGAGGTAAGCAAAATTCACTTTTCTGGACCCTTGGTGTATGTCCACAATGTATGCAATACCCAGATGAAAAAATGGATGAATCTGTTCTGGATTGATAGTCTATCTCTATGTGAGATGTATACACAGGAATTCTGACAGTGCTTACAGGTACAGGAAATTATTAAAAGAGGAGAAAGACTGGTGATTGATGCTTCTGTACTGATCTGATTAATATGTAATAATCAGTAACCTGATTTATTACAGCACGGCTCATAGCCTTTCCATCAAAAGTTTCATTCATCTATTTTTTGGAAGGATTTTTTTGATCCACCAGTACTAAGAGTACAGTCATATCTCTGCTTCTGGAGCAACTTTTTTTTTTTATAACAACATAACTTTTAGTACAATTATTCAGTATTGGGCAAAATTACTTGTTTAAACCCCACCCCACAAAATATAAAATTGAATAAATTTACTAGATAAGATGGCTGCACCAGTTTTTTCTTTTATTATTACCTCTTGATGCTATGAATACCACACTTCTTCCATGGGTGGTATCGCTCACTCCTCCACTGTGTCAATAGTGGGAGCCACTGTTGTCACCCAGAGTGAACTTTGCACAGGATGGCTCTTGTTAATCTTCATCAAATGGAGAATGGTAAGAATATGTTTATATAGTAAACTTACTATAGTAAGTTTAGCAGAACAAAATACCACTCTTATATGCTTCATGGTCAGTTGACAAATAATTAAAAGGACATTACATTTCTGGCAAGATCAGCAGATGTTTTTTTTTTCTTGCTAAAATGTTTTGAGCATGAAAAATAAAAACTTATACAGACATTACTAAGGACAATCAAGCTGAAATATATTACATTTTTGTTTTGGGGTTTTAGAATACAAAGACAGGGTTTTAGTTATCATTAAACATACATTACCAAACATACATTCAATAATTTTACTGTGAATTTTATTGTACATAAATTGTTTTTAAATATGCTCTGAAATCTATAATCAAGGCTTTCAGTGGCGGTGCCTGTTGTGTTAACTAAGTAGTCAATATATGAAGCTGAAAAATTTTTCTGGTCTTCAGGTCAGAAAGATCTTTTGCAAAAGCTGTGACACTTGGTACCTATTTAAAGTTCATCAGTAGTAGACGAGCAGGTACTTCACGCCAAATGAGGCCAACCAGCTTCCTATCTTCTGCCAGAACTCCGAGAGTCTTACAAAAAGCGATAACTTTTTTTTCTCATGTCTTCTCAGCAGCCCCGTCTGCTGCTGAATGACATGTAATATTCAGCCATTTTGACATAAAACTTCCAGTTTCCCTGCTAGCAATTAAGATGACTGACATATGACACCAGATATCGCATACAGTTATGCTAACTAATTTCTTTTTTTATTTTTTTAGTCGCGCTCTCCCCTTTTTAAAGATTAAAAGTGAAAATGTCGTTTTTCACCCGCCTGCCAAAAGCGGACGGTTTTGTAGCAGATGTAGACAAAAAGACGTCGGGGAGGAAAAAAAAAA